>NC_057809.1:430768308-430983317 GCF_018294505.1 Triticum aestivum
GCGTGGCTCGGCTGGGCTTCGGCCTAGTCGGCCGCGGGGAGTTTTTTTAAACAATTTCGCCGACAGAAATAAAATCCTAGAAAATAAAATAAAATCTAAAAATGCCAAAACAAATTTTCACCGTCTAAATAAAATATTTAGAACGAGATGAACATTTTCTTGGCCCTAACATGTAATTTTGAAAAACGTGCAATTTTTCTAATGCAAATAATATCAAATAAATGATTTTAATATTTGTCCTCCAATATTTCAATTATTTTGGAGAAGTCATATTATCTCCTCTCTTATATTAATACGAAATATTTTTCGGAGAGAAAAATAATTAAAATTAAAAATCCTCGTTTCATTATTTGATAAAAATCAAATATGAAAACCGGGAAATCCCCAACTCTCTCCGAGGGTCCTTGAGTTGCTTAGGATTTTGAGGGTTGCGAAACAAAAATGCAATAAAATATGATATGCATGGATGACCTTTGTATAACATTCCAAATTGAAAATTTGGGATGTTACATTAAAGTTGGGTTGCCTCCCAACCAGCGCTATCGGTTAATGCCCCTAGCTAGGCATGATGATTTCAACGATGCTCAAATAGAAGATAAGAATTGTAACATAAAGAGAGCATCATGAATAATATTACTAGCACATTTAAGTCTAACCCACTTCCTATGCATAGGGATTTTCTGAGCAAACAACTTGTGGGAACAAGAATCAACTTGCATAGGAAGGTAAAACAAGCATAACTTCAAAACTTTAAGCACATAGAGAGGAAACTTGATATTATTGCCATTCCTACAAGCATAAGTTCCTCCCTCATAATAATTTTCAGTAGCGTCATGAATGAATTCAACAATATAACCAGCACCTAAAGCATTCTTTTCGTGATCTACAAGCATAGAAAATTTACTACTCTCCACATAAGCAAGATTCTTCTCATTCGAAATAGTGGAAGTATCATAAGAAACTCGAATACTATAAATTGTTTCCACATTAAAAGAGTAATGTTCAGAAAAAGGGTAATCATAATCATGACAAGTTTTATAATTATAATCATCACTACTTTTTATAGCATATGTATCATCACAATAATTATCATAAGTAGCAACTTTGTTCTCATCATAATCGATTGAAACCTCTTCCAAGATAGTGGAATCATCACTAAATAAAGTCATGACCTCTCCAAATCCACTTTCATATTTATCATAATAAGATTCAACATCTTCCCAAATAGTGGGATCATTACTTCCTAAAGTTGACACTCTTCCAAACCCACTTTCATCAATACAATCATCATAAGTAGGAGGCATGCTATCATCATTATAAATTTGCATATCAAAACTTGGGAGACTAAAAATATCATCTTCATTAAACATAGCTTCCCCAAGCTTGGGACAAACATTAATTGCAGCAAATATATTCTCAAAAACATCATCTTCATCAAACATAGCATCCCCAAGCTTGGGCCTTTTCATATCATAAGCATAATCACTCTCATCATTAATAGTATGGATAGCACCAATAGTATAGCAATTATCATATTCTTCCAAGCAAGTGCCAAAAAGATTTTCAAGATCATAAGAAGTATCATTATCTTCCACAATTATATTTTCATGAGGCACAACAGTAATAGGAGCAGCATTATTTGGGAGAGATATCTTTTTACCTCTCTTCCTTTTTCTTTTCTTCTTCTTCACCACATCATGTGTGGGTTCAATCCTCTTTTTGGAGCTCCTTATTAATGAGATTGGTTGAATAGGAGGCTCCTCCTCGTTACCTGATTCATCATAAGAAATAATAGGAGGGTATTGGGAAGTCTCTTCCCTTTCATGAGTATTCTCTTCATCTTCTATTTGTTTTCTTTTCTTTATGTATTTGGCAATATAAGGATTTTCAATACAATTCACTGCACAATACATATAAATTTCCTCTAGATCAAAGCCAAGAAGTTTATCATGGGCAAATACTGGAAGATAGTTAGTTATACGTTTCATTTCTTCGTAACCCATAAGCACACTAAGTTCATTATGATGTGCAAGAGAAATCAAGTCATCACAATTTTTGGAACCAATCAGATCACAATTTGCATCGGATGGTTAAATGACCACTTTCATTGCAAAGCTCATAAGTATGGCCAAGAAAATTTAAATTTTCAGCACAAACATCTAGCCTTTCTTGCAACCATTTAGTTTCTAAGTACTTATGCCTCTTGCAATATCTATCTTCCCTATTTGGTGTGTACTTTCAAACCCAATGCACTCCACAAAAATTGACATGTTTATAGGAGACATTTTCATCATAACTAGTGCAATCATCATTAGTACTATGGAAATTCAAGGAGTTCATACTAACAACATTGCAATCATGCTCATCATTCAAAGATTTAGTGCCAAACATTTTAATGCATTCTTCTTCGAACACTTTGGCACAATTTTCCTTTCCATCATACTCACGAAAGATATTAAAAAGATGAAGCGTATGCGGCAAACTCAATTCCATATTTTTTGTAGTTTTCTTTTATAAACTAGACTAGTGCTAAAACAAGAAACAAAAAGATTCGATTGCAAGATCCAAAGATATACCTTCAAGCGCTAACCTCCCCGGCAACGGCGCCAGAAAAGAGCTTGATGACTACTACACAACCTTCTTCTTGTAGATGTTGTTGGGCCTCCAAGTGCAGAGGTTGGTAGGACAGTAGCAAATTTCCCTCAAGTGGATGACCTAAGGTTTATCAATTCGTGGGAGGCGTAGGATGAAGATGGTCTCTCTCAAGCAACCATGCAACCAAATAACAAAGAGTCTCTTGTGTCCCCAACACACCCAATACAATGGTAAATTGTATAGGTGCACTAGTTCGGCGAAGAGATGGTGATACAAGTGGTATATGGATGGTAGATAATGGTTTTTGTAATCTGAAAATATAAAAACAGCAAGGTAACTAATGATAAAAGTGAGCACAAACGGTATTGCAATGCGTTGAAACAAGGCCTAGGGTTCATACTTTCACTAGTGCAAGTTCCCTCAACAATAATAACATAATTGGATCATATAACTATCCCTCAACATGCAACAAAGAGTCACTCCAAGTCTCTAATAGCGGAGAACAAACGAAGAGATTATGGTAGGGTATGAAACCACCTCAAAGTTATTCTTTCCAATCAATATGTTGGGCTATTCCTATAAGTGTCACAAGCAGCCCTAGAGTTCATACTAGAATAACACCTTAAGACACAAATCAACCAAAACACTAATGTCACCTAGATACTCCAATGTCACCTCAAGTATCTGTGGGTATGATTATACGATATGCATCACACAATCTCAGATTCATCTATAAAAACCAACACAAAGTACTTCAAAGATTGTCCCAAAGTTTCTACCAGAGAGTTAAGACGAAAACGTGTGCCAACCCCTATGCATAGGTTCATGGGCGGAACCCGCAAGTTGATCACCAAAACATACATCAAGTGGATCAATAGAATACCCCATTGTCACCACGGGTATCCCACGCAAGACATACATCAAGTGTTCTCAAATCCTTAAAGACTCAATCCGATAAGATAACTTCAAAGGGAAAACTCAATCCATTACAAGAGAGTAGAGGGGGAGAAGCATCATAAGATCCAACTATAATAGCAAAGCTCGCGATACATCAAGATCGTACCACCTCAAGAACACGAGAGAGGGAGAAAGAGATCAAACACATAGCTACTGGTACATACCCTCAGCCCCGAGGGAGAACTACTCCCTCCTCGTCATGGAGAGCACCGGGATGATGAAGATGGCCACCAGAGAAGGATTCCCCCTCCGGCAGGGTGCCGGAACGGGTATAGATTGGCTTTCGGTGGCTACGGAGGTTTCTGGCGGCGGAACTCCCGATCTATTATTCTCCCTAAAGTTTTTAGGGTATATGGGTATATATAGGAGGAAGAAGTACATCGGTGGACCTCCGGGCTGTCCACGAGGCAGGGGGGCGCGCCCAGGGGGGTGGGCGCGCCCCCACCCTCATGGGCAGCCTGGGACTCTCCTGTTCCAACTCCGATACTCTGTGGGCTTCTTCTGGTCCAAAAATAAGTTCCGTGAAGTTTCAGGTCAATTGGACTCCGTTTGATTTTCCTTTTCTGCGATACTCTAAAACAAGGAAAAAACAGAAACTGGCACTGGGCTCTGGGTTAATAGGTTAGTCCCAAAAATAATATAAAAGTGTATAATAAAGCCCATAAACATCCAAAACAGATAATATAATAGCATGGAACAATCAAAAATTATAGATACATTGGATACGTATCACGGCGGCTCCGTATCGTAAAACACGAGAATCCTTCTCTCTGATATTTTTCTCCCCGAACGTGGATATATGGAGTTGGAGTTGAGGTCGGTGTAGCGTCAGGGGGCCCACGAGGCAGGGGCCCCGCCCAAGGGGGTGGGCGCCCCCACCCTCGTGGATAGAGTGTGGGCTCCCTGACGTTGACTATTTCGCCAGTATTTTTTATATATTCCAAAAATATTCTCCGTTGATTTTTAGGTCATTCCGAGAACTTTTATTTTTGTAAAAAAATAACACCCTGGCACTTCTACTGAAAACAACGTCAGTCCGGGTTAGTTCCAGTCAAATCATGCAAGTTAGAGTCCAAAACAAGGGCAAAAGTGTTTGGAAAAGTAGATACATTGGAGACGTATCAACTCCCCCGAGCAATTCAGTTGATAAATTGAAAGTGGTAAAGAAAAACTTTTACAAACTCTGTTTGCTCTTGTTGTTGTAAATATGTAAAGCCAGCATTCAAGTTTTCAGCAAAGATTATGAACTAACCATATTCACAATAACATTTAGGTCTCATGTTTACTCATATCAATGGCATAATCAACTAGCGAGCAATAATAATAAATCTCGGATGACAACACTTTCTCAAAACAATCATAATATGACATAACAAGGTGGTATCTCGCTAGCCCTTTCTGAGACCGCAAAACATAAATGCAGAGCACCCCTGAAGATCAAGGGCTGACTGGAAATTGTAATTCATGGTAAAAGAGATCCAGTCACGGTCATACTCAATGTAAACTAATAATAATACATGCAAATGACAGTAGTGCACTCCAAATAGTGCTTTTTAATAAGATGGTGATGACTCAACATAAAAGTAAATAGATTGGACCAGCTAGAGAGTGGCAACAGTCGTGAACAGGCATTAAAATTTAATCAACACTGAATGCAAGCATGAGTAGGATATAATTCACCATGAACATAAATATCGTGGCGGCTATGTTGATTTGTTTCAACTACATGCGTGAACATGTGCCAAGTCAAGACACTCGAATCGTTCAATGGAGGATACCACCCTATCATACTACATCACAACCATTTTAATAGCATGTTGGCACGCAAGGTAAACCATTATAAACTCCTAGCAAATTAAGCATGGCATGGGCAACTATAATCTCTAATTGTCATTGCAAACATGTTTCATTCATAATAGACTGAATCAGGAACGATGAACTAATCATATTTACAAAAACAAGAGAGGTCGAGTTCATACCAGGTTCTCTCATCTCAATCAGTCCAACATATATCGTCATTATTGCCTTTCACTTGCACAACCGAATAGTGTGGATAATAATAATAGTGCACGTGCATTGGACTAAGCTGGAATCTGCAAGCATTCAATTCAAGGGAGAAGACAAGGTAATATGGGCTCTTTGTTAGATCAACAATAATGCATATGAGAGCCACTCAACATTTTCATCAAGGTCTTGTCCTCTCGACCCCCCAAAGAAAAAGAAAAGAAACAAAACTATTTACACGGGAAAGCTCCCAACAAGCCAAAGAAGAACGAGAATATTTTTGGGTTTTCTTTTTAATTATTACTACTACAGGCATGGAAAGTAAACTAGCTAAAAGCTACAACTATTTTTTTTTGTTTTTTCTTAAGGTTTTTCAAACATACAAGAAGAAAGCTTAAAAAGAAAATAAACTAGCATGGATATTACAATGAAAAAGTATGATCACCGACAACTGGCATGAGTGTGTGAACATGAATGTAATGTCGGTGAGAAATACGTACTCCCCCAAGCTTAGGCTTTTGGCCTAAGTTGGTCTATGCCCATGGATCAAAGCTGCCTCGTCCGGTGTACTGAGGAGGATCCTCAGGATGCCACTAGTTGGCGATATCCTCCAGATCCCACTGATAAACGGTCTGACGGTGAGGATCAAGTGGTGGCTCGGGCTCGAGCTCTGGAGCTGATGTCAGGATCCGGTAGGCATGAATGAGCTCCGGCAGAACAAGGTACATGCCTGAAAATATGTTGAACAAAGAAGGAGCAGGCAAGGTAATAGTCTCAAAGTAGTCTTTATCAAATATCAGTGTATAGTTAAACATCTTCTTCTTGTTCTTAATAATGAAATCATGTGCTACCATGCTCTTATAATCTAGAAAAATATGAGGCAGTGATAACCCACAAGTATAGGGGATCGCAACAGCTTTCGAGGGTAGAGTATTCAAACCAAATTTATTGATTCGACACAAGGGGAGCCAAAGAATATTCTCAAGTATTAGCAGCTGAGTTGTTAATTCAACCACACCTGGAAACTTAGTATCTGCAGCAGAGTGTTTAGTAGAAAAGTAATATGATAGTGGTTGTAACGGTAACAAAAGAGTAATGAAAGCAAAGTAATATTTTTGGTATTATGTAGTGATTGTAACAATAGCGAAAGGAAAGTAAATAAGCGTAAACCAGTATATGGAAAGCTCGTAGGCATCGGATCAGTGATGGATAAATATGCCGGATGTGGTTCATCATGTAACAGTCATAACATAGGGTGACACAGAACTAGGTCCAATTCATCAACGTAATGTAGGCATGTATTCCGAATATAGTCATATGTGCTTATGGAAAAGAACTTGCATGGCATCTTTTGTCCTACCCTCCCGTGGCAGCGGGGTCCTAATGGAAACTAAGGGATATTAAGGCCTCCTTTTAATAGAGAACCGGAACAAAGCATTATCACATAGTGAATACATGAACTCCTCAAACTATGGTCATCACCGGTAAGTATCCCGATTATTGTCACTTCGAAGTTAACGGATCATAACACATAATAGGTGACTATAGACTTGCAAGATAGGATCAAGAACTCCCATATATTGATGAAAACATAATAGGTTCAGATCTGAAATCATGGCACTCGGGCCCTAGTGACAAGCATTAAGCATAGCAAAGTCATAGCAATATCAATCTTAGAACATAGTGGATACTAGGGATCAAACCCTAACAAAACTAACTCGATTACATGGTAAATCTCATCCAACCCATCACCGTCCAGCAAGCCTACGATGGAATTACTCACGCACGGCGGTGATCATCATGAAATTGGTGACGGAGGATGGTTGATGATGACGACGGCGACGAATCCCCCTCTCCGGAGCCCCAAACGGACTCCAGATCAGCCCTCCCGAGAGGTTTTAGGGCTTGGCGGTGGCTCCGTATCGTAAAACGCGATGATTTCTTCTCTCTTATGCTTTTCTCCCCGAAAGCAGATATATAGAGTTGGAGTTGCAGTCGGGAGGTCTCCAGGAGGCCCACGAGGTAGTGGCGCGCCCTAGGGGGAGCCCCCACCCTCGTGGACAGGGTGTGGGCCCCCCTAGCTTCGTCTTTGGCGAGGATTTTTTATTATTTATTGTAAGATATTCCGTGGAGTTTCAGGTCATTCGAGAACTTTTGTTTTCTGCACATAAAACAACATCATGTTCATTGGTTGACTAGTAAAGGTGTTCACCGAGTCAACCCAGTTCCTTGACCCCACCTGTCATTGAGTGTGACTAGCCCCTGCTGAGTTAAAAAAACATTTCACTGTTTATATACGAATTAAATAAATTAAAAAAAAACCTTTAAACTTTGGAAATTCGTAGAAAATAATCCGTAACTCGGATGAAAATGTTTTCTACATGAAAGTTGCTCAGAACGACGAGATGAATCTGGATACGCAATCCGTTCGTCCGTCACACATCCCTAGCATAGCGAACACACAACTTTCCCTCTCCGGTTCATCTGCCCGAAAACGCGAAACAATGAGAATACTTCCCCGGATGTTTCCCCCCTTCGCCGGTATCACCTATCCCTACGTTAGGTCACCCCTAGCACAACGTATTGCCACGTCTTGCTTTGTGTTACATTTGATTGCTCTGTTATTTATTGTGTTCCCCCTCCGTTACTCCTTTCCGATAGACTCCGAGACCGCTGCCGATGTCCGTGTGTTCGACTACATCGAAGATGACCCCTCCTTCTTGCCAGAGCAACCAGGCAAGCCCCCCCTTTGATCACCAGATATCGCCTACTCTTCTTTATACTGCTTGTATTAGAGTAGTGTAGCATGTTACTGCTTTCCGTTATTCCTATCCTGATGCATAGCCTGTCCTTGCTACTACTGTTGTTACCATTACCTGCTATCCTACTGCTTAGTATAGGATGCTAGTGTTCCATCAGTGGCCCTACACTCTTGTCCGTCTGCCATGCTATACTACTGGGCCGTGATCACTTCGGGAGGTGATCACGGGCATATACTATATACTTTACACAGTTACATTACCTGTGGTACTGTTCGGAGTTGGGGGCTGAAGGGGCAGGTGGCTCCATCCCGGTAGAGGTGGGCCTAGGTTCCCGACGGCCCCCGACTGTTACTTTGTGGCGGAGCGACAGGGCAGGTTGAGACCATCTAGGAGAGAGGTGGGCCTGGCCCTGGTCGGTGTTTGCGGATACTTAACATGTTTAACGAGATCTTGGTATTTGATCTGAGTCTGGCTACTGGCCTATACGCACTAACCATCTACGCGGGGACAGTTATGGGCACTCGACGTCGTGGTATCAGCCGAAGCCTTCGTGACGTTAGCGACTGAGTGGTGCGCGCCGGATTGGACCGTAAGCCTGCTCTTGTATTAAGGGGGCTAGTTCTGCTTCCGGCCGCGTACGCAACATGCAGGTGTGCAATGGGCGATGGGCTCAGACCCCTGCGCCATAGGATTTAGACCGGCGTGCTGACCTCTCTGTTGTGCCTAGGTAGGGCTACGACGTGTTGATCTTCCGAGGCCGGGCATGACCCAGGAAAGTGTGTCCGGCCAAGTGGGATCGAGCGTATTGGGATATGTGGTGCATCCCTGCAGGGAAGTTAATCTATTCGAATAGCCGTGATCTTCGGTAACAGGACGACTTGGAGTTGTACCTTGACCTTATGACAACTAGAACCGGATACTTAATAAAACACACCCTTCCAAGTGCCAGATACAACCGGTGATCGCTCTCTAACAGGGCGACGAGGAGAGGATCGCCGGGTAGGATTATGCTATGTGATGATACTTGGAGGACTTCAGTCTACTCTCTTCTACATGCTGCAAGACGGAGGCTGCCAGAAGCGTAGTCTTCGAAAGGACTAGCTATCCCCCCTTATCCCGGCTTTCTGCAGTTCAGTCCACGTATAATAGCCTTATTCCAGTTGATACCAATGCATACATATGTACTATAGCTCCTTGCTTGCGAGTACTTTGGATGAGTACTCACGGTTGCTTTCTCCCTCTTTTCCCCCTATCCCTTCTACCTGGTTGTCGCAACCAGATGTTGGAGCCCAGGAGCCAGACGCCACCTTCGACAATGACTCCTACTACACCGGAGGTGCCTACTACTACGTGCTGCCCGCTGACGACGACCAGGAGTAGTTTAGGAGGATCCCAGGCAGGAGGCCTGCGCCTCTTTCGATCCGTATCCCTGTTTATGCTAGCCTTCTTAAGGCATACTTGTTTATCTTATGTCTGTACTCAGATATTGTTGCTTCCGCTGACTCGTCTATGATTGAGCTCTTGTATTCGAGCCCTCGAGGCCCCTGGCTTGTAATATAAAGCTTGTATTATTTTAATTTGTGTCTAGAGTTGTGTTGTGATATCTTCCCGTGAGTTCCTGATCTTGGTCGTACACATTTGCGTGCATGATTAGTGTACGGTCAAATCGGGGGCGTCACACCCTTGCCCAATTCGGACTGCCCATGGGGGTGCCACCCCCTGCGGGCTCCCTTCTCTCTCCCCTATGACCCATGTAGGCCCATTACTTCTCCGGGGGTTCTGGTAACCCATCAGTACTCCGATAAATATCTGAAACGTGCCGAAACCATTCCGGTGTCTGAATACCATCATCCAATATATCAATCTTTACCTCTCAATTATTTTGAGACTCCTCGTCATGTTCGTGATTTCATCCGGGACTTCGAACAATCTTTGGTCACCAAAACACATAACTCATAATACAAATCGTCATCGAACGTTAAGCGTGCGGACCCTACGGGTTCGAGAAATATGTAGATATGATCGAGACACATCTCCGATCAATAACCAATAGCAGAACATGGATGCTCATATTGGTTCCTACATATTCTACGAAGATCTTTATCGGTCAAATCGCAATGGCAATATACGTCATTCCCTTTGTCATCGGTATGTTACTTGCCTGAGACTCGATCGTCGGTATCCTCATACCTAGTTCAATCTCATTACCGGCAAGTCTCTTTACTCGTTCTGTAATGCATCATCCTGCAACTAACTTATTAATCACATTGCTTGCAAGGCTTATCATGATGTGCATTACCGAGAGGGCCCAAATATACCTCTCCGATATTTGAGTGACAAATTATAATCTCGATCTATGCCAACCCAACAAACACCTTCAGAGACACCTGTAGAGCATCTTTATAATCACCCAGTTATGTTGCGACATTTGATAGCACATAAGGTGTTCCTCTGGTATTCGAGAGTTGCATAATCTCATAGTCAAAGGAATATGTATAAGTCATGAAGAAAGCAATAGCAATAAAACTTACCGATCATTATACTAAGCTAACATATGGGTATTGTCCATCACATCATTCTCCTAATGATGTGATCCCGTTCTTCAAATGACAACACATGTTTATGGTCACAAAACTTAACCATCTTTGATTAACAAGCTAGTCAAGTAGAAGCATATTAGGGACACTTTGTTTTGTCTATGTATTCACACATGTATCAATTTTTTGATTAATACAACTCTAGCATGAATAATAAACATTTATCATGATATAAGGAAACATAAATAACAACTTTATTATTGCCTCTAGGGCATATTTCCTTCATGAGGTCCCAACCAGGACGCCTGCCGGGTATGGGGCACCCACTAGTCCGGCGCACTCCTCAACCAGGACACCTGCTGGGTATGAGGCCGCCTTAGCCACTTGCCACCAATCCATCTTCAGTATTGTACTGCTGCATCGACCTTGCCCGATCTAACTATCGTCGACACCACCACGGCACCAGACAACGCCATCATCCTACACGTATCCATCCACACGCGCCCGCCGCCGAAACTCCGCAGCGCCATGCCGACGGGATCCGTCGTCGGCCTTGCGGTAGATCACTACAAGAAATATGTCAACTTGTGACCACCACTATTGGTCACTGAAAGGTCATAAATTTCCATTTACGACCTTTTTGTGACCAAAAACAGAAGGTCAAAACCTGGCGGTCGTAAACTGACTATAGCGACCTTTAACAAAAGGTCGTTGATCCTATGACCTTCTGTTTTGGTCGCTAGCTCTCTTCCTAGGCCATGTCGGATCCGACGTGGCAATCTGACGTGGCAAAATTGCGACGAATTGAAAAGGTCACTGACAAGATTCAGCCCGGTCCGATTCGGTGTTTTACATGGGCCGAGCCCATTAATTCAGCCTTTTTATATTTTTTTCCTATTAATTTTAGTCAGCCACATGGACCAAGCCCAACATTTCTGCCTTTTTATCTTTTTTTCTGCCAAATTATGTTTAACCAAATGAGTCCAGCCCAATGTTTTTCAGGCTTTTTCTTTCCTGGGCCATGGCCTTTCCACATTCATTTATTTTCGTTTCATTTTTTCTACCCAAAATATTTGTCCAATATAATTTGATCCTTGGCCACTTTAAGGTCTAACTCCAGCCCATTTAACGAACATTTTCAAACCAGATTGAATAACAATGTGAATCACCACCAATTAGCTGAATATTACAGAAATATCTCAAAACTCACATTCTACAAATTTCCATCACATCCGTATTTTATACAGATCCAAGCAACCTACAACATTACGTATTCAAGCATTTCAGCTGCTGAAATACTCTAGAACATGAAAGAATAAATAGAACTATCTAGTGCTTCACAACAAGAAAACATGTAGTTTCTTCCAGTACTGCTTCTTCCTTAGCAATGATAGGCTGATGCAAAACATCTGGGCATTCAAAAGAGAACAAAAAGTATGTCACTGATATAAGAAATATTGCACGAATACTTTTAAAATAAAAACTGAAGACACATGAGTATTTTATCATTCTACTTATTATTATTTTAGCAAGATCATTCTACTTATCTGGAATATGCCTGTTAATCAAAATTGGGAATTGAATTGGCACATATGACAAACTTAGAATCAAACAAGCATGTTGCCATCTACTCAGGTTTACTAATGTGTGTGTCACATGATACATGCATCAAGCATAAGGACATCAAGCATAAGGCCCATATCTGTTCAGCAAGATGAGTACATACCTTACTTTGTGTCGATGCGATGGATGGGGCTGCACTTGAGCATATGGTCCGCATCATCGTTGACGCTGGACGTCGCATGTACTTGTCCATTTAGAAGTATGCCATGAAAAATGTTACACATGCAGGTATTAGCATAAAGTAGAGCTTCTACAGTACATGCAAGCTTTAGATATGAAGGACCAAGCAAACTGTTCTGGAAATATTAAAAGTAACAGAAAAGCATGTATTGGCCAATTAGCACGAACATGGGTAAATCACATAACTAAGTACAATTCAAAATCCTAGCTGCCACAAAATTTCTTTAGCCAACAGAATTTATATAGAAGATCTTTTTGCAATAAGATTATCTTATGTACATATGAATGACACCCAAGTAACTTGAGATGGAAACAAGTACATCTACGAATCTAACATGTATAGTGGCACCAGCAAAAGAGCAAGACACAGAAGAATTTTAGCTTTACACAATGTTTACAAGAACAGGACCATGATATAGGATTTAGCTTGTCCTCAACACTGTTAACAAGGTACTGAAAGTAGCTATGTGCATCAGCCTCACCAAGTAGCTCTTACCATGAATTGGTTGCTTTTACAAACTATACTATATTTCTGGACAGCAAACTAAATAGACGGCTGCTCTCAAACCGTACATCCAAACGAAGCAAATAAGTACTCTACGGAAACCTTATAACATGCTTTACAACTCATATGTAGAGGCCAACTTGAAATTATGAGCATAACGAACTCGTTTTTCAGTTAGAAGCTCGCTGCCCAAAACTGTCAGGTGGTGCAGTTTTTTAACTGAACCAAATTCAGTTTACACAGAGGTAAGGAACTACTTCAAAAACAGATGTAAGTAAGGAACTACTTCATAAACAGAGGTGCTAACTATGTTTACACAGAAAAACTCTACTATATTTCTGGACAGAAAACTAAAATAGATGGCTGCTCTCAAACCATACATCCAAACGAAGCAAATAAGTACTCTACGGGAACTTTAGAACATGCTTTACAACTCATATGTACAGGCCAACTTGAAATTATGAGCATAACAAACTCGTTTTTCAGTTAGAAGCTCGCTGCCCAAAACTGTCAAATAAGCAGTTTTTTTAACTTAACCAAATTCAGTTTACACAGAGGTAAGTAAGGAACTACTTCAAAAACAGAGGTAAGTAAGGAACTACTTCAAAAACAGAGGTGCTAACTATGTTTACACAGAAAAACGAGTACGGTGTCTATTTGCCAAACTTGCAGCAGCTAAGAATTCATTCCCCACAGAGAAAATGAACTGACTGAGACTATGATATGATTGTCGGCAGCCGACGTTTACGGTATCCTATTAACACATCATAAAGAAAAGAGAGCATGTCCCGTCGTCATTAGATTAAATCTCTACTAGTACACAGTGCTAGAATTATACGACCTAATCCACACGACCTAAACAAATCTCAATCGAACCAAATCCTGCAACAGAACCAATCATGGCGGGGCTCACAGCATCAAAACAGAAAACACTAGAATCCCAGCCATCAGGGCGCCGGAGCTGCAGAATTAACCTGTATGTACCCATGGCCATCTCTACGGCGCGTTTGCTGACGGCCGTCTCGAAGCGTTCAATCTTGTCCACAAGAAACGCATGCCTGAAGCATACTGCCAGGTAATGCTTGTGTGGCCTTGAGCTCGGAGGAAACCCTTCTCAGATACTTCCTTGTTAACTTCACTGACTGGATTTTGATCTGCAGAATCAAGACACTAGACTTGTCAAGCAATGATGTTATTGTTCAGAGAAAATAGTGGTGACTGCCACTTCCAGATTATTAACAGGCACAGGCCCATGCTTCATTTACACGGCCTATTTATTCAGCTAATTTACATATCAGTTGTGTACTGTCTACAAAAATAAACATTTTGGTACCCCAAAGTTGCAGATCATGTATGATTGCCTAGTTTAAGAGCAGAATTCCAATGGAGACAATGCAATGTAGCAGGTACATAAAGGGCATTTTTCAGGAAGTTTATGAATGAGAATATTAGCCTAGTAGCAGCAGCTTTGACAAATGAACAGATATTGGGTACACTTGCACATAAGCCAGGATCAACTCAAAATATTCTATCCTACTGAAAATCCATCTGCTACATAAAGAACTATCTACTATCTAGGAAAAATAGTTAGCATGGCCACAGACTGAGAACATTCAATACTCAGGAAGGAAGAAGAACTATAGGTCCCAGGACTGGGTACCTTTGCTTTGCTTGAGGGCCGGCCATGAAGGGGTCTCCTCTTGCTCTTGGTGTTGATGGAGCGTGCCTTGCCGAGTCCCATCTCCTCCTTGACGAACAGGTCAGGTCCTGCGACGAACCCGTCCATTAGAGAAGCGGGTGCCGGCTGAGTAAGAGGAGCGGCCAGATCGGTCAGATCTGAGCCGTCTCATTGTGGCCAAACACGAGAAGAAGCGTCTCAGCACACCATTCTACAGCCTCGCTCAAAGGGGTTCCTTGTCAGAAAAAATCGATCAACGGCGGCTCAGCACAGCCTATGATTCCGCGAGAGAGAAGAGGAAATTTTCATTTGGGAAAGATGAGGGGCGCTTACTATCAGTACGTGTCGAGGCTGTCATCACGGAGGGAGGCGACGCCGTTGCTGGGCTTGCAGGAGCAAACGCTCCAGGCTGCCGTCTTGGCCGTCTCCCGCATGTCGCCATCTCCCGCTGGCGGGGAGGGCACGACGCTAGGGTAGGGGGGGAGGGACGAGGTCGGCGTCGGTGTCTCGGTGAGGAGGACGACGAGGTCGGCGGTGGGTGGGAGAGGACGGGGAGGAGGTGGATCGGGAGGGGCCGGGGACGGGGAGGAGGAGGTGGCGGCGAGGGCGGATCTGGAACGGGAGAGGAGGAGAAGAGAGCGAGGGAAAGAAAGGAGGCGGGGGGTGGATGTAAAATTACAACAGGGCAGAGCTAGGGTTTCGGGGATGGTGTGGAAGGGCTGATGACTGCCGTTGGATCCACGATCATCCGACGGTGTTCGATGCATGATCCGCGTGATGCGTCCACGGACCAATCAGAATACAGTACGACGTTATGACCATCTAAATTGGTCAAAAAATTCATTTTCTATTTTTCGAGTGCGTAAATTGAGTTTTTTTAAATGACCTACCATATATTTGTTGCAAAATGGGACTAGATCATTTTTATAATATATTAGGCCATATTTAATGTTCAATTGTCAAAATGATTGGTTGTCAAAAGTTTTCATTTTCTTTGGACGAAAAAACCATTTTTCATTTTCCGAGTGCCCGAAAGGAGGGTTTTTTGTGAAGGAAATACCAAATAATTGTTGTAAAATTGGACCAAATCAATTTTCTAAAATACTAGGACATATTTAATGCACAATTGACAAAATGGTTGGGTGTAAAAAGTTTTGATCCACCTCTCGTGAAAAAGACAAATTTCCGCCGATTCAGCTGGAAGCGAGTCAAATTTGAACTGCAGCTGCCTCATAGTTTGCTATTTATTTTTTACAAAAATCATTTCTAGGTACATAAGTATCTATTTAATCAGAGAAACACCAAAAGTTTTCCAAGATTCAACCACTAGCTAGGAACAGTCAAGCCCGCCGTTTTGACCGCATTTTGAAACGGGCATAAAAAATTCAAAAAAATCAAAAAATTGGGAAACCTTCACATTGTGTCATTATATGTGGCCAAGTTCCCAAGAAAAATAACAAACTTGTAATACGGCAATTATTTTAAAAAAGTGTTCTCAGAAATGAGCTATCATCTCTGAAGATTCATGGCTTTCAAGCCAAATGATCAATCTTATGGCCACATTCGTGGCATAGTTTGTTCAAATGATCTCATATTGTGCACAAGGGTGCATATTGGAATGGCAAACAATGTTGCCTAAGGAAGTTTTCATTTTCTTTGGACGAAAAAACCATTTTTCATTTTCCGAGTGCCCGAAAGGAGGTTTTTTGTGAAGGAACTACCAAATAATTGTTGCAAAATTGGACCAAATCAATTTTCTAAAATACTAGGACATATTTAATGTACAATTGACAAAATGGTTGGGTGTAAAAAGTTTTGATCCACCTCTCGTGAAAAAGACAAATTTCCGCCGATTCAGTTGGAAGCGGGTCAAATTTGAACTGCAGCTGCCTCATAGTTCGCTATTTATTTTTTACAAAAATCATTTCTAGGTACATAAGTATCTATTTAATCAGAGAAACACCAAAAGTTTTCCAAGATTCAACCACTAGCTAGGAACGGTCAAGCCCGCCGTTTTGACCGCATTTCGAAACGGGCATAAAAATTTCAAAAAAAATCAAAAAATTGGGAAACCTTCACATTGTGTCATTATATGTGGCCAAGTTACCAAGAAAAATAACAAACGTGTAATACGGCAATTATTTTTAAAAAGTGTTCTCAGAAATGAGCTATCATCTCTGAAGATTCATGACTTTCAAGCCAAATGATCAATCTTATGGCCACATTCATGGCATAGTTTGTTCAAATGATCTCATACTGTGCACAAGGGTGCATATTGGAATGGCAAACAATGTTGCCTAAGGAACTTTTCATTTTCTTTGGACGAAAAAACCATTTTTCATTTTCCGAGTGCCCGAAAGGAGGTTTTTTGTGAAGGAACTACCAAATAATTGTTGCAAAATTGGACTAAATCAATTTTCTAAAATACTAGGACATATTTAATGCACAATTGAAAAAATGGTTGGGTGTAAAAAGTTTTGATCCACCTCTCGTGAAAAAGACAAATTTCCACCGATTCAGTTGGAAGCGGGTCAAATTTGAACTGCAGCTGCCTCATAGTTTGCTATTTATTTTTTCGAAAAATCATTTCTAGGTACATAAGTATCTTTTTAATCAGAGAAACACCAACAAAATTCCAAGATTCAACCACTAGCTAGGAACGGTCATTCCCGCCGTTTTGACCGCATTTTGAAACGGGCATAAAAAATTCAAAAAAATCAAAAAATTGGGAAACCTTCGCATTGTGTCATCATATGTGGCCAAGTTCCTAGAAAAAATAACAAACTTGTAATATGGAAATTATTATAAAAAAGTGTTCTCAGAAACGAGCTATCATGTGTGGAGATCAATGGCTTTCAAGCCAAATGATCAATCTTATGGCCACATTCATGGCATAATTTTTTCAAATGATCTCATATTGTGCACAAGAGTGCATATTGGAATGGCAAACAATGTTGTCTAAGGAAGTTTTCATTTTCGTTGGACGAAAAAATCATTTTCCATTTTTCGAGTGCCTGAAAGGAGGTTTTTTTGTGAAGGAACTACCAAATAATTGTTGCAAAATTGGACCAAATCATTTTTATAAATTACTAGGCCATATTTAATGCACAATTGACAAAATTGTTGGGTGTAAAATTTTTTGATCCACCTCTCGTGAAAAAGACAAATTTCCGCCGATTTAGTTGGAAGCGGGTCAAATTTGAACTACAGCTGCCTCATAGTTTGCTATTTATTTTTTCTAAAAATCATTTCTAGTTACATAAGGACCTATTTAATCATAAATACATGGTTTGGTGGCGATACGTCGAGGTTTGGGCGGTGGCCGAGGGCCCCAACTCTAGAGCGCGTAAACTCGCATGCCCGTCGCGTGGTCACCGCATGACCGTAATGTTGCCATGTGTTCTGAGCGGCCTAGGCATGTTTGGGCACTCCCCAGGTTGGTGCTAGAAAGAAAATTACAACATAAGATTCTCACGAGGAGACCGATCGATGCTCAAACATGAATTAGCAGTCAAGTGTTTGATCAGTGGTACGGGAAATGCATATGGCCAATGGGCGTGAGTTTTGGATGACGATGATCATCTACTAAGAAGAATGTCTTCACAAATTTTTAGCTCAAAAGGAGGATCCTAGGTGGTACTTGCTTTGGAAAGTACCACGCTGGACAAAAATATGAATGTTGAAGCTGGGCTCAAAATAATGAATGGAGTGAGCTGAAATTTTGTGGAGGATGGTTATTTGGACATAGGAAAGCATTGTAGAAAATTGATACCATTTGGACATGCCAAAGTAGTACTTCCTTCACAATGCTCTTCTATGGACAGAAACTTGAGAAAACTAGTGAGACAGATTGGATGAATGAAATAAGCTAAAAATTGGTGTAGGTAAGTTACTTAGGTATGATCATGCTCTGGTAAATTTTCAGATCATTTGGGTAAGCCTAGCTAGTACTTACTTCACAAAGCTTCTCTCGAGGTAGAAACTTTGGAAATTTCCCAAGAAAGATTTACTAGGAAAATTGAGCTGAATATTAGCATGTGGCAATGACTTGGGTATGGAAGAGTGCCCGAAAAGTTTGAGGGTAATAGGAGGGGTATATATAACACTTGCTTTGCAACGTGCCAATTTGGCCATAAAATATAAATTGAACCTGGGCTCACATAGATGATTTGACTGAGCTGCAATTTGGAGGAGGGTGATAATTTGGGTATATGAAGGAACTGTATAAATTTCATGTCATTTAGAGATATAAAAAAGGTACTTCCTTCACAATGCTTCTAGGTGGACAAAAACTTTGGAAATTTGCCGAGAAAGATTTGCTAGGCAAATGAAGCTGAATTTTGTCATGCGGTAATTATTTGGATAGGAAAGAGTGCCCAAAAATTCAGAGGGCAATCAAGAATATATAAATAACACTTCCTTCATAAAGTGTTGTTGTGAACAGAATAGGAAAATGAATATTGTTGAATTAGTTTTGAACTAGGCAAGGAAGGATTTTTACATATTTGATGAAGATATGCCCCAAAGAATTTATGAGATTTTTTTGGGAATTTTAGGAATGATAGAAATATAGGTTGCTTCACAACCTAGGGCAAAAACTGCCACATGGGCATGACACATAGACAAAACTGATGAGATGGCGCCTAGTCATCACAACCCACCACAATCTACAAGGCTATGACCATCTATATTGGTCATTAACAACTAGAAATAAGGCAGCGGACTAGCACTGTTTGCTTTGTGACCATTTCGTGTAAGGAAATTACGACCTTTCTGACCAAAATAGTCGCAATGGTTTAGGGTTTGGAGCCCCCTGAACAGCTTTTGACCAATTGGTCTAAAATGGTCATAAATTTATGACCAATTCTTCGAGGGTCACTGACATAAGGTCATAAGTTGACATATTTCTTGTAGTGGATGAAACAACGCTCCTCCTCGTCCCCTCTAGCCAGCTCCTGCTCCAAAACGATGCCCTCGGGAAGGAGCACGACACCGAAGGCGCCGTCATCGTCCGGTCCGGTAGACCCAGATCTAGGGTTTCCCCTGAAACATCCTGATCATGTTGACGCAGTTTGCAACGACGATGCCTCAACAATGGGCGTCGGAGACGCCGTCATCGTTCGTCGTGACCTGAGTCGACGCGATTTTCACCGGAAGTAACGCCACCATGATCTCGCCGCTGACTGGATCCGAGCACACCCTCGCCATGTAGACGTATGGTGTCGTCGGAAAGCCGGTTGAGGACCACCGGCCGCCTCACCCCGGCCCCATCACGCACTGCCGGCTGGCCATAGCCGAACCACGATGGATCTGGCCGGGACGCCAGATCCACGGCCACCGCCGCCGCCCATCGCATAGCGTAGAATCTCACCGGAGGACCTTGCCAGCCCTGGGTTCGTCGGCCGCCGCCGCAAAACCAGAACACCGCCGTGGCTGCCGCACGAAGACACCCCACACAAGGCACCCCAGTCGCCTGATGGGAGATCCGTCGCTTCCCTACTACCCTAGCCCTTTAGGCGTCGGGCGCCGCCACCACCGCAGCCAGTGCCGGCGGCAGGGCGGCAGAGATCTACCTCGTAGGAGGGCTAGCGGCGCGAGGAGTTGGTCCCCCTGGCGTCGCCCTGGGTGGCGGCGCGAGGGGGTCGGGAGGGGGTCCTTCTTCTCCAACAACTTGGACCTCTGATTATGCTGTCAGAGTAGTTGTTTTGTTGGTTTCTTTTATGATGCGCTCGTAGAGCGATAACTCTAACACTTACTCTTTAATTAATTAAGCAAGTCGTTCTGCCTATTTTAAAAAAATGATAGGTCAGGCCATCAGGTGGCTGGCACATAGTAACAGTGCACCCATGATCCATGGCTGGTCGCCGTGTTACGGCTCGGTGCCGGGGAGAAAACAATTGCTATTGCTCTAGGGAGCTATTGTACGCAGCTGTACGTGGAGGGGAGGCGGGTCGTCCGTTCGTGCCGGTGCCGGGACGTTGTTTAACGAGGGGGTCTGCATATATCGTGGCTGCGTCCCATGTGACAAAGTTGGTCCTAAGAATGATTTGTATCTGAGCTAAGCTAACCTAGATAGGATGTAATATGTGTTAGCAAGGAATAGGTTGGACGGTTCGATCGAGACAGAGAATATGCGTACCTGTTTACCACTAATAGCTTTCTCAATAATCAACTTGTCAGAAGTAACTCCTACTGTCCTATATGTGCTTAATTAAGATCGATACCATCCGTGCTGTGAACACTTTTCCTTTGAGCCGAGCTGACGCTGCGGACGTCTCATAGTCTGCCTAAAAAAAGCATGTCTGCTAGCTACATGCAGATACGATGGATCACAGAAATTAGCCGGTCGTCCACTGCCACTGGAGGTCGTCGACGGCGGTGGTCGATCTCTCTGCTGTCCCAGGCCTTCACGTACGGTTTCGTCAAAGCATGCTGTGAGTCGTCGCGCCCGCCGGGTGCAGGTTGGCGCCTAAAGATGTTACGATCTCAAAGCGTGTAACAAGATTAGATTGATAATTCATAAAGGCGGTGCAAAACATGTGTTGCGATCGATCTATCCAAGATTTTCTTCGGCTGGTTTGGCAGCCCGCAACGGAACAATACATGCATGCATACCATTCCAATAACCGCGTTTCCTGCCCGACAAGACACATTTGATATACACTGCCATGCCATCAAATGCAGTAATATAGTACGTGTTCTACTATAATCATCTACTACTCTGTAGCTCCAGTTTCTGCAGTGTTGTTACTGACACGGCAGGTGAGCTTCAAATTCAGAGATCATCAGCCCAATCAACTCGAACCAACCACCCAAACAACCGATCAAGCTAACAGTTCTCCCTTTGCATCATGACATCCACGACCCAATCAAGAAAACCGCAAACGGCTCGATTAGACGACTAGTGTCGCGTCCATGGGCGGAATCTCTTTGATCGGATCGGTCCTTTTTTCTGCTCTTTTTCCTCCCGTGCTAATCCACCCGGTGAAAGCGCTCATCGAGATGTGATATATCACATCTCGTGACGCCAGCGCCCACTCACTCCCACGCGCAGACCACGCACTCGCGCGCTTTGTTTCGCCGAAAATCGAGCGGTCGGGAGCGCGTGGTGGCCACGGTGGCGCGCTCCGTTGGACGCCGCCGCGCGCGTGGTGTTAGGCGCGCAGCCCCGCTCCGTGTTGACGGCGGGAAGGAAGAGGCGACCGGACCGGACCGGTCGTCGTACCGCCGTACCGAGACGATGGTGGCACTGGATCGGATATGGGACTACGGATGTGGATGGTGAACGCGCCGGGGCTCTCGTAAGGTGGTGAGGTGGTCAAACGCTCGGTGTTAGTGCCAGGCGCAGGGGCCATGAACCAGCCGGCCGGCCTTTCTACCGACGGCGACGGCGATCGGATTAACCGCGTTGGGGATCGGGTCGCTCTGCCTTGAAGCGACCGGGAGATCCGCTGCGGCCGCCAGGTGTTTCACGAGTTAGGTTTAGTCGCCCGATCGCGTCATCCTCTTAGGAAATGGGAGAATTACCCTAGAGGCCCTCTGGCAGGAAGGTGAATGGTTTCCTACCAATTTGGTAAAAGGTTTTAACTGATCCAACAAATTAACCAAACTCTGTGCACGGCCAGCGTTTCACTCCTTAAATCCAAAGCACCTTGCCCGGCGGCGGAGCCAGCGTAGCGCCATTGGTTTCAAGTGAACCCAACGGATTTTGCATGGTACATGCGTATATGCACGTATTTACATGATGTGAACCCAGTAAATCATCTTGGCTGACCCCAACAAATACATCTTACGGGAACAAAGGGCCCAAAGGCAACAACCCACTAATCCATTCACATGCCTAAACCACGCAAACACGCAGCCCCACGCGGCACGCCTCATCCATCGTCTGTTTTTTGTCATTGTTCATCTGATCGTTTCTCCGACTCCCATCTCTGTTCGTGTTGCTCGGCGACTCGGCCGCCGCCGCATGCCCGCGGCAAGTCACGCGGCCGTAGATTCGACATCGGCGACAATTAAATTCCAAAACTTGAGGTAATTAGATTACATTGCCGCATCTTTTCTCTTATCTATGTTCTATCTAGCCTAATAGCCCAGTACAACAGTGATAGTTTTGCCCTATAGTCGTCTAAAAACAATTCTCCATGCACTTTGATTGATCTAGTCTATGGAGCGGTATTTTTCAAAGGGAACTCACACACTAGATTGAGATAATGATACAGGTACATCAAGGTCACCCATTAGATGTAGGCAAAGTGCATCAAAAGTCGCTACAGTTAAGTCTCCCACAGCCTACTATTCATATAGAAATGAACTTCGATGATTTGCCTTATGATCCAAATGACCGGAAGAGAATTTCAGAGTACACAAGAAATCCAAAGAAGCAAGATGAGACAAGGAGCAAATATTTAACGAGGGGACCTTATAGGCCATCGTCTAATTTTGATTACCCACAGAGGGAGATTGTCGATACTCAACAGAGATTTAATCCAGATTGTTGATGAGTATGATCCCTGGCTTGAGTATAATGATAAAGTGAATTAGGCCTTCTTCTGCTTTCAAATATTACAACGAGGGACAAGCTGAGATGGATGCATTTGCAATTAACGGCTAGAACGGTTGGAACAAGAAAGGCAGACTATATACTCATGAGGGTAAGGGTAGTATTATTAGCTTTCATAATGTAGTAAAAAAGATGTGATGCTTTGATGTATCAAGTTCATTCAATTCAGGTTGCTTTTCATAAGCAAACCAATCTTACAAAAAAGCGAAATCGAATCCGGCTTAACGCTTTCATTGATTCGGTGAGATACTTGTTGCATGAAGGCTTAACTATTCGAGGCCATGACGAGTCAGAAGATTTAAAAAAATAAGGAATTTTTTCGAGAGTCGGTACATGTCGTGGTTCTAAGCCTGACAGTAATGTAGGGGGGTAGGTATGGAGAGGCAAGGTCTTAGCTATGGAGTAGTTGTAAGCACACGAGGTTTACGAGTTCAGGCCCTTCTCGGAGGAAGTAATAGCCCTACGTCTCAGAGCCCGGAGGCGGTCGACTGGATTATGCGTGTATAAATTTCAGGGGTGCGAACCCTTTACACTGAGGAGGGGGTGGCTTATATAGAGTTCGCCCGACCCCTCCGGCCCACAGTTGCGCAGGGTTTTAAATACATTAAGGTCGGGCGTTACTGGTAACGCCCCTAATAAAGTGCTATGATGACCATAAAAGCTACTCAATAATCTACTGTTAGCGTGCGGAGTGCCTTTAGGTCTCCTGGCCGTCGAGTGGTTGGATCTTGGTCGAGTGATTGCTTCTTGGTCGAGTGTCTTCGAGTCTGTCGAGTGGAACACCTCCAAGTCGATTGAAAGGTGATTTGTTCTAGAGATGTCCTTGGGTAGGGCAGTTGGGACAGGTCCATGACCCTACCCTAGGTACATAGCTTCATCATTAGCCCCCGAATGGATCAAGGTTTGAGTGGGGAAGGAGTTGAGAACTTCTCCGACTCATTTTTCATGCCATGAGCATATCTCGTTTCAGATCAACGAACCTGAGTGGTGACAACAACTTCCTTTTCAGTCGCCTTGATCCATTCTTAGTTTTTTGTCGAATGAGTTTCTTTACTTGAAAGGCTCCGAGTGACGGCGTGGAGGAGATCTTCCGTCTGACAAGTTGTTCTGCTGCCCGCATATTTCGTGGGATTCGGATTTTGGGAAGCGCGCGGGACGGGGGAGGCCGCAGTAATCAGATGGGATAGGGCGGAGCCGCCTCGATCTCCACGCCAACTTTTTCGCCACGTATCACGCGCGCGATTGTTACGGGATTTGGCAGAACCGCCCGGGCCTACCAGTCAGCCACTCGGAAGCGACCTCATATAAGGCATCGGACCGGGGTTTCTTGAACAGTGCGTTCCCATTCCCTCTTCTCCTCTTCAAGCTTCTTCGTCGCGCTCGCTCTTACCCCAGCGCCGCCGCTCCGTACGCGTCTCGCCGGCGACGATGGGGAAGGAGAAGACGGCGACTCTGGAGCAAGCGAAGAAGGCGACGACAAAGGCGAAGGGGAAGGCGACCAGTCGAGGTGGATCTTCCTCGCGAGCTGGCCTGCCGAAGGGCTGGATCCAGGGCAACTGGATCCGCTCGGCGATCCGCCAAGAAGACCTCGATGACCTAGCCGAAGGAGGGCTGATCCCCCATGGATCGGCGCGGCTTCCGAGGAAGGAGTCCGAGCCGCAACCTCGGGAGGGTGAGCGCGTTCTCCTTGCCACCCACGTCGACCGTGGATTTTCCTTGCCTCCTCACCCTTTCTTTTAGGGATTTCTGAATTTCTTTGGGGCACAACTCCACCACTTCACTCCCAACACAATCGTGTATCTCGCTGCTTTCGTGTCTTTGTGCGAGAATTTCTTGGGTTGTCCGCCTCACTGGGGACTTTTCAAGCACATTTTCACCTGTCGTTCTCAGACGGTGAAAAAGGCCAATCCGAGTGACGAGAGAACACAAGTGATTCAGATGTGTGGGGGTCTTGGTGTTCAGATGAGAGGGAAAAGTTCCTTTCCAGCCATGATTCTTCCCGACTCAGTTCGCGGATGGCAGTCGACTTGGTTTTAGTGCAAAGACCAGTCGATGCCAGGCCAGTCGACTGGCCTCCCTCCTTTTACCATGGACCGAGTGAGGAAACCCTCCTCTTTGAAGGTGCTCCCGGAGGAGAAGGCGCAGGTTAGGGTGCTGGTCGAACGAGTGGTCCAGCTTATCCGTGACGCGGTCACCGGTATGGATCTCTTGGAGGTTTTCCTTCAGCGGCGCATCCAGCCTCTTCAAGCCCGAGACCATCCGATGTGGATGTATTCGGGTCTTGACGACTCCACTCGGATCCACCCAGAGGAGGTGGATGACGACACACTGGAGAAGTGGCTGTCGGGCATGACCAGAAGCAAGGACAACCCCAGGGGAGCCAGGAGAGTTCCTCCATTCGACCAGTCCCATGTACCAGAGAAGGTCCGATTCTGAGCTTTTGATTGTAATCTGAATTCACTCGCGCAGCTGCCTATACTGCGTCGACTGACTTTGTTCTTCCTGCTTTCTTTCAGGCCCTTATCGAAATGTATTCAATGCCCAACGGAGAGCAAGAACAAGACCTAGAAGGAGAGGCGAGCGGCGGCGACAGTGGCGAATGGGATTCTGACGGTGAAGGGGACGAAGAAAGTGACGACTCAAGTGACAAAGAAGAAGTCGAGTCACCTCCTCGCAGGGAGAGGCGGTCCAAGCTTGACCAAGAACGACCGAGCGCCCGTGAAAAGGCGATTGCTCAGGCTGGTCAGTCTTCAAAGCGTCCTCGGACCTCTTCGCCAACTCCAACTGAAAAAGCGTCATATCATCCCAAAGTTGCAGAGCCAAAGCCTCGGAAGGCATTGCCAAAGATTAAGATTGACATCCCCGTCGCTTCTGCGTGAGTGTCTCCCTTTGTATTCACTCGACGCCCCGTGCTGTTTGTTTTTCTTGATTTAACCAGACGAACTTTGGAACTGGTAGCGCTGCTACTTCCGGGACCTCAGCTTACAGGGACGATGATGAGGTAATGGAGGATGCGGTCACTTCCAATCTGGGTATGATTTCTGCCATTCTGTCTTTATTTGGTCGACTCAACTGCAATGTGTACCATTGGGTGATGTGATTTTGGCGATTGAACTTTGAATAGCTCCTAACATTATTGACCTCCCTGATGATGATGATGAAGAGCCCGAGAGGCCTTTGACGAGGAAAAATAGGCAAGCTCCTGCAAGCAAGGTGCCACAGTCGACGCCGAGGGCGGAACCAGTCGTTCAGGACGCTGGTGATGCCAATCAGGGTTCTGTTACCTTCGCCATGCCATTGTCGAGTGCCTTGCCTTCTTCGTCGACTGCTCAGGCCCCTGTCGACCCACCTTCAGTTTTTGCGACCCATCATGTCCCAGAGGACGAAGTGAATGCTCCCAAGGAAGCCATATGCCAGGCGGGCATTATGATGGAGAAGATGAAGATGGTGCGGGACGCCAGTCAGGCCGCCTACGACGCCAGCTCGGCTCTCCAAAGCAACGTTCAGGTTAGTTGGTCGCCGCTTGTTCTGTTAGGATATGCTATCTGAAGACTCTCTTTCCGAAAATCTTTGCACCTGTACACCCACTGGGTGCGTCGATTGAATTTTTGAACTAGTGGGGGCACGCTGAGTGCACCCACTGGGTGTAGTCCCTGAGACTGCGGTGGACTGCTGGCAGTCGACTGTAGTCTTTGTATTTTGATTCTTTCGCTCGATGTGGTCTGGATGCGTCGAGTGTAAACCGAACTGGTAGTTTGTCTCTTCTGTTCGGTCTGGGCGAGTGGGATCAAAACCGGTGGGGGCACGCCAAGTGCACCCACTGGGTGTAGTCCCCGAGACCGCGGTCGACTGCTGGCAGTCGACTGTGGTCTGAGTTCTATGGTCTGAGTTCTTCTTTCTCTGCCTCTCTTTTTTTACTCCCTGTAGTCGACTCCGGCAGGCCGGTCGAGTGGGATCATAACCGGTGGGGGCACGCAAAGTGCACCCACTGGGTGTAGTCCCCGAGACTATGGTGGACTGCCGGCAGTCGACCGTAGTCTTAGTATTTATTGCCTTTGTCGTTTTTCACTGTAAAATAACTTCTCCTCCCTGATTGCAGAAATCTTGTGATCTTGGAGCTCGCTTTGCCGACTTGGAGAAACAGCAGATCCAGCTGAACCTTGACTTGGAATTGGCCAAGACAGAGCTGCAAAAGGCCAAGGACGACGCCAATGGTAAGACGAGCTTGTCGACTGGTTTGTCTTAGGCTTGAGTACCCTTCTGCTCTTTCTGAATCAAGCACCATTTCTTTGCAGAAAAACTGAGAGAAGCTCTGGCGAAGAAGGATCAGGATTTGGTTGCTGCTCAAAAGGAAGCTGGCAACAGAACCGCTCTGGCTGAACAGAAACTGGCTTCGGTCGGCCAGTTGGAAGAAGAGAACACCAAGATGAAATCTTCTCTGAACGAAGCCAACAATGAGTGCACGCGCTTGAAGAAGGATAATCTCAACCTGTACGAGAAGATGGAAGACATCGCTCGCAGGAGGGACGATCTGGAGAGCTATCTGAGGAGCCTTGCCAAGAAGTTGTTCATCAAGCTTGAAGGTACACATTTTGTTCCGACTGATATTTTTTGTCGACTCAGCGTACGAAAATTGACTTATCCCTGGATCGTGAATGCAGAGCTTTGCCAGAACTTCGAGGAGGAGACTGGGCAGATTGAGCCAGGTTTGGACCCAATCAATGCTCCCATGAAAGATGAAACTGCCATGAATCTGCTCCGACTGGAATCCCGCATTGACGGTGTTGTGGACTACTTGGCTCGACTGAAGGTCGCCACGTCACGGATCGACCCGGCACTTTGGCCAGAGGCCACGCTCTAGAATGATCTTGAGTCCCTGATGACTCGACTTAACGAGGTCCCTGATTGAGTGCAGGAGTGGACGAAATCTTCTGCCCGGTGCGGTGCTGATGTGGCTCTGTCTTTGGTTCGTGTCCACTGCAAGGAGGTGCGACAAGATAAGCTGGCAGCAATCAAGGTCGCCAACACCCAGAAGCATGACTTTCGATCTTTTATGGAGACTTTCATCGCTGCAGCCACTCGGATCGCCGACGGCGTCGACCTGGATGAGTTCGTCGAGCCTGCCAGTCCTCCTGCTGCGGAGTGAACAAACTTTTATGCCCCACCTTAAATTTGCCTCGGAATGCCGAGTGGTTTTTGTAACCGTTAAACTCTTTCGGGCTGAATGCCCGAGCACTTCGATCTGTGGTCCGGAACCTTTAGGATTTATCTGAACTTGCTTTATTGTTGAATATCTTTATGAATCCTCCATCGAGTGGAACTCATTCTTCACTCGAGACAACTTTTGTATTTGTGGCGCAGCTCCGAAGGAGAAGGTAGCAGTCGACCTGCACCTCGTCGTCCTTGCGGGTCGGCGATGGAGCACACGTTGTATTTGTGGCGAAGCTCCCAAGGAGAAGGTGGCAGTCGACCTGCACCTCGTCGTCCTTGCAGAGTGGGATGGAGCGCACATTGTATTTGTGGCGAAGCTCCCAAGGAGAAGGTGGCAGTCGACCTGCACCCCGTCGTCCTTGCGGATAGGGATGGAGCACACGTTGTATTTGTGGCGCAGGTCCGAAGGAGAAGGTTGCAGTCGACCTGCACCTCGTCATCCTTGCAGAGTGGGATGGAGCGCACGTTGTATTTCGTACTTAGGCGAGTACTGGACTGCAGCTAAGCCCCCGAGTGGGAGGCTGGCTCACCACTCGGTAGGATTTTCAAATACTTAGGCGAGTACTGGACTGCAGCTAAGCCCCCGAGTGGGAGGGTCGCTCACCACTCGGTAGGATTTTCAAATACTTAGGCGAGTACTGGACTGCAGCTAAGCCCCGAGTGGGGAGGGTCGCTCACCACTCGGTAGGATTTACAAATACTTAGGCGAGTACTGGACTGCAGCTAAGCCCTCGAGTGGGAGGGTCGCTCACCACTCGGTAGGATTTTCAAATACTTAGGCGAGTACTGGACTACAACTAAGCCCCCGAGTGGGAGGGTCGCTCACCACTCGGTAGGATTTTCAAATACTTAGGCGAGTACTGGACTGCAGCTAAGCCCCCGAGTGGGAGGGTCGCTCACCACTCGGTAGGATTTTCAAATACTTAGGCGAGTGTTGGACTGCAGCTAAGCCCCCGAGTGGGAGGGTCGCTCACCACTCGGTAGGATTTTCAAATAGTTAGGCGAGTGCTGGACTGCAGCTAAGCCCCAGAGTGGGAGGGTCGCTCACCACTCGGTAGGATTTTTCAAATACTTAGGCGAGTGCTGGACTGTAGCTAAGCCCCCGAGTGGCAGGGTCACTCATCACTCGGTAGGATTTTTCAAATACTTAGGCGAGTGCTGGACTGCAGCTAAGCCCCCGAGTGGGAGGGTCACTCACCACTTGGTAGGATTTTCAAATGCTTAGGCGAGTACTGGGTTGCAGCTAAGCCCCCGAGTGGGAGGGTCGCTCACCACTCGGTAGGATTTTCAAATACTTAGGCGAGTACTGGACTGCAGCTAAGCCCCCGAGTGGGAGGGTTGCTCACCACTCGGTAGGATTTTCAAATACTTAGGCGAGTACTGGACTGCAGCTAAGCCCCCGAGTGGTAGGGTCGCTCACCACTCGGTAGGATTTTCAAATACTTAGGCGAGTGCTGGACTGCAACTAAGCCCCCGAGTGGGAGGGTCACTCACCACTCGGTAGGATTTTCAAATACTTAGGCGAGTGCTGGACTGTAGCTAAGCCCCCGAGTGGGAGGGTCGCTCACCACTCGGTAGGATTTTTCAAATACTTAGACGAGTGCTGGACTGCAGCTAAGCCCCTGAGTGGGAGGGTCGCTCACCACTCGGTAGGATTTTTCAAATACTTAGGCGAGTGCTGGACTGCAGCTAAGCCCCCGAGTGGGAGGCTGGCTCACCACTCGGTAGGATTTTCAAATACTTAGGCGAAACGGGTTCGCAGCTAAGCCCCCGAGTGGGAGGGTCGCTCACCACTCGGTAGGATTTTCAAATACTTAGGCGAGTATTGGACTGCAGCTAAGCCCCCGAGTGGGAGGGTCGCTCACCACTCGGTAGGATTTTCAAGTACTTAGGCGAGTGCTGGACTGCAGATAAGCCCCCGAGTGGGAGGCTGGCTCACCACTCGGTAGGATTTTCAAATACTTAGGCGAAACGGGTTCGCAGCTAAGCCCCCGAGTGGGAGGCTGGCTCAACACTCGGTAGGAAATTATTTTTACAAACTTAGGAAAAACGGATTCACAGCTAAGCCACCCGCTGGGGGATTTCTCCCGCAAACAAAAACAATAACAATCACTGGGAAAATTATAACGCTCTTGTCTTTGATAAACAAACTACAGGAGTTTTTCTTATTACATCTCATCCGAGTGAGAATTCAAGTGTAAAAGGGGCGGAGCAGCTCCGCATTCCAGGCTCGTGGCTCATCAATTTGGCGATCGACATTATAAAGGTGGTACGCTCCATTGTGGAGGACTCTGGTGACTATGAAGGGGCCTTCCCAAGTAGGAGCGAGTTTGTGTGGTTTCTATTGATCCACTCGGAGGACCAATTCTCCTTCTTGGAAGGCTCAACTCTTCACATTTCTGGCATGGAATCGACACAAGTCTTGCTGATAGATGGTCGATCGGATCATGGCCATTTCTCTTTCTTCTTCCAGGAGGTCGACTGCGTCCTGCTGGGCTTGTTCTGCTTCATCTTCAGAGTAGAGCTCGACTCGGGGTGCATTGTGAAGCAGGTCGCTCGTCAAAACTACTTCGGCTCCGTAGACCAGAAAGAATGGGGTTCTTCCAGTCGATAGGTTCGGGGTTGTCCTCAATCCCCAAAGAACTGATGGAAGCTCGTCGACCCATGCACCTGCTGCGTGCTTGAGATCGTGCATCAATCGGGGTTTCAGCCCTTTGAGAATTAAGCCGTTTGCACTTTCCGCTTGTCCATTCGACTGGGGATGAGCGACCGAAGCGTAGTCGACTCGTGTGCCCTGAGAGGCGCAAAAGGCTCTGAATTTGTCGGAATCGAAGTCTGGCCCATTTTCAGTGATGATGCTGTGCGGAACTCCATATCTGAATATCAACTCTCTGATGAAACTGATAGCAGTGCAAGCATCAAGATTCTTGATAGGCTTAGCTTCAATCCATTTGGTGAACTTGTCGACCGCTACTAGCACATGAGTGAAGACGCTCCTGCCCATTCTCAGTGGTCCAACCATGTCCAGTCCCCAAATGGTGAAGGGCCAGACGAGTGGAATGGTTTTCAGGGCTAACGCGGGCTTGTGCGACATATTGGAGTAAAACTGACATCCTTCACACTTGTCGACTATCTCTTTCGCCATTTCATTCGCTCTTGGCCAGTAGAATCCCGCTCGGTATGCTTTAGCCACAATGGTCTGAGAGGACCCATGATGACCACAGGTCCCCGAGTGGATATCACTAAGGATCATCTGACCTTCTTCTGGTGTTATACACTTTTGACTGACTCCAGTCGCGCTTTCTCTATACAGCTGTCCCTTTATGACTGTAAAGGCCTTGGATCGACGGACGATCTGTTGAGCCTCTTCTTCGTCCTCTGGGAGTTCTTTCCTTAGGATGTACGCGATGTACGGTATTGTCCAGTTGGGAGTGATGACCAAGACTTCCATGATCAGGTCGACCACAGCTGGAACTTCAACTTTAGTCGGATCCGAGGCACTTTTTGGCTGCGGGGCCTCTTCAGTGAAGGGATCATCCTGAACTGATGGTGTGTGGATGTGTTCCAAAAACACATTGCTGGGAATGGCTTCTCTTTTGGAACCTATTTTTGCCAAATCATCAGCTGCTTGATTTTTCAGTCGGGGTATGTGATGAAGTTCTAACCCCTCGAATTTCTTCTCCAGCTTTCTCACTGCATTGCAATAACCATTCATGGCTGGACTTCTGACGTCCCACTCCTTCATCACCTGATTAACCACCAAATCTAAGTCGCCATAGACCATGAGGCGACGGACGCCGAGTGAAATGGCCATGCGCAACCCATATAAAAGTGCTTCATATTCTGCCTCGTTATTGGAGGAATCAAAGTGGATTTGAGGAACATATCTGAGCTTATCTCCTCGGGGGGAGACCAATACCACCCCGGCACCGGAACCATTCAGCATTTTGGAACCGTGGAAGAACATGGTCCAATGCTCCGAGTGAACCTGAGTCGGCAGTTGCTGTTCAATCCACTCGGCGACGAAATCTGCTATTGCCTGGGACTTGATAGCTTTCTTTGCCTCAAACTTGATATCTAGAGGAAGGAGTTCAATCGCCCATTTTGCCACTCGACCAGTCGCGTCTCTGTTATGCAAGATCTCTGACAATGGAGCGTCGTTGACGACTGTAATGGAATGATCAGAGAAGTAGTGAGAAACCTTCTGTGTGGTCATATAAATCCCATATACAAGCTTCTGATAATGAGGATATCTTTCCTTCGACGGGGTAAAAACTTCAGAAATATAATATACTGGGCGCTGAACTTTGAAGGCTTTTCCTTCTTCTTCCCTCTCGACCGTAAGTACCGTACTGACGACTTGTCCCGTGGCTGCGATGTAAAGCAGCAAAGGCTCTTTGCTGATTGGGGCAGCAAGCACCGGCTGGGTGGAGAGCAGAGCTTTGAGCTCTGCAAATGCTGCATCAGCTTCAGGAGTCCACTCGAACCTGTCGGACTTCTTCATCAATCAGTAAAGAGGCAATGCCTTTTCACTGAGACGAGAGATGAATCGACTTAAAGCGGCCAAGCAGCCAGTAAGCTTCTGGACGTCATGCGCTCGCACAGGACTTTTCATTCGGAGTATAGTACCGACTTTTTCTGGATTGGGTCGATTCCCCGTCCGGAAACGAGAAAACCGAGTAGCTTTCCGCCAGGAACTCCGAATGTGCACTTTGATGGATTAAGCTTGATATCATACCTCCTGTGGTTGGCAAAGGTTTCAGCAAGGTCAGTTAGCAGGTCGGAACCCTTCCATGACTTGACCACGATATCATCCATGTATGCTTCCACATTCGGACTGATTTGAGTGAGCAGACACTTCTGAATCATCCTCATGAATGTGGCTCCGACATTCTTGAGGCCGAACGGCATGGTAACATAACAGAAGCACCCGAATGGAGTGATGAAAGCTGTTTTGATCTCGTCAGGTCCATACAGACGGATCTGATGGTACCGGAATAGGCGTCTAAAAAAGACAGTCGCTCACATCCCGCAGTCGAGTCGACTATCTGGTCGATGCGGGGGAGAGGAAAATGATCTTTCGGGCAGGCCCGATTGATATGCTTAAAGTCAATGCACATGCGAAGTGACTTGTCCTTCTTCGGGACCATGACAACGTTGGCGAGCCACTCGGAGTGGTAGATCTCTCGAATGAACTCCGCTGCTAAGAGCTGAGCCACCTCCTCACCAATAGCCTTTCTCTTCTGGACGGCGGATCGTCGGAGATGTTCTTTGACAGGTTTTACTTTTGAGTCGACTCGTAGGCGGTGCTCAGCCAGTCCCCTGGGAACACCCGGCATGTGAGCCGGCTTCGTTTCGCCAGACGACTGAAAAGCCGATTCTGTAGCGGGCTTCTTGGCTCGCAACAAATCACTCGGGTCTGCAGTCTTCTGGTATTCCTGCAGCTCCACCACTGCCATCTGAGCATCAACGATCTTTGAACCTTTCCGAAAACACTCTTTCGCTTTCTTCTGATTGCCCGTAACAGTGATCACACCTTTGGGACCAGGCATCTTCAATTTAAGATACACATAACATGGTCGAGCCATGAAGCCTGCATAAGCCGACCTGCCCAAAATAGCATGATAAGCGCTCTGGAAATCTACAACTTCGAATGTCAACTTTTCTTTGCGGTAATTCTTGGAATCACCAAAAACCACATCAAGAGCAATCTGGCCGAGTGACTCGGCCTTCTTCCCAGGAATGACTCCATGGAAACTCATGTTGCTGGTACTGAGTCTGGACATCGGAATGCCCATCCCTTTTAGCGTCTCAGCATACAGTATGTTCAAACCACTGCCGCCATCCATCAAGACTTTGGTCAGTCGAGTGCCTTCGACAACTGGGTCAACCACCAAAGCTTGCCTCCTAGGGGTGGCAATGTGCGTTGGGTGATCGGGCCGGTCGAATGTGATGGCAATCTGAGACCACTTCAGATAACTGGGTGTTGCCAGAGCAACCATATTCACCTCACGGTTGATAACTTTCAGTCGACTTTTGCTTTCAACATCAGCAAAAATCATCAGGGTGGAATTGACCTGGGGGTATCCATCATCACTGTCTTCCTTGTCCTCAACTTTGTCCGACTCCTTTTCCTTATCTTTGGGCTGCTTGCCCTGGAACTGCTGGATCAAGAGCCGAAACTGTCGAGTGGTATGTTTCGGGTAAATAAACTTACCCTCTTCATCTTTCTTGGTGCGGATGTGACATGGCAAATCCAACACATCATTTCCGTCTTGGTCTTTAACTTTTTTGGGGTTCCAAGGTCCTTTGGGTTTCCCCTTAAACTTTCCTTGAGTTACAGCCAAGGCTTCCCTAGGAGCAGCTGGCTCGGCTTTCCGCTTCTGTTTCCGATTGGAATTTCCTCCGGTTTCTTGAGCGACTGACTTGAGCTTGCCACTCCTGAGTCGATCCTCATCTTCACCATTAGCGTACTTGGTGGCAATCTCCATCATCCGATTCAGATACATATCTCCGGTTCGACCGAATTTCAGATTCAGTTCTCTGTACTTGACGCCTTCTTTGAAGGCAGAGACTGCTTGGTGGTCAGGCACATTCTCTACCGTGTGATGTAACGTGATCCATCTCTGGATGTAATCCCTCAAAGTTTCATTCGGCTTCTACACGCAAGATCGCAGTTCCGTCAGCCCTGCCAGTCGCTTGCATGTTCCTTCAAATGTGGTGACAAACACTTGGGCGAGATCTTCCCAAGTGTAAATGCTGCTGGGTGCTAACTGATTTAGCCACGCTCTGGCCGAGCCTTCCAACATGAGAGGCAGGTGCTTCATGGCCACTTCATCATTGCCACCGCCAATCTGGACGGCCACTCGGTAGTCTTCAAGCCAAGTATCGGGCTTGGACTCACCAGTGAACTTACTGACTCCAGTCGCCAACCTGAAGTTGGGAGGAATCACATCGGCCCTCATGGCTCTACTAAAGCACTCTGGCCCCGAAACATGTACTCTGCTGCTAGTAGGTGCATCTCTGTCGTGACCTTCTCGATGAGCTCTGTTCCTGTCGACCAAACCTTGAACGAGAATGGATCTCGCATCAAAGCTTGGTTCCCTGGGGTCGACTGGAATCCTTCGCCCAACACTATGAGGGCGCCTGTCATCCTGCTGTCGAGGCACATACCCGCTCCTCGGGGGAGGGGTGGGCACTTGACGTCGATCGTCATGATCGAATCGGTGATCAAACTGCTCATGGTTCCCGTACTAATTACGCCGGTCCCCACGTCTCTCACGCCTCGGGGGCGATCTTGGGCTATGAGCCGACTGGATTGTGTCTGCAGCAATGGATCTGCTATGAATCCTGTTCCGCGACTGAGAAACAGCGGAATTCTAGTCTCCTGCTGCCCGGAGTAACGCTCTGATCTGCAGCAAGCCTCTGCCAGCCTCCGACTGGGAAGGCTGAATCGACTCTGCTATACGGGCTGCAGCTGCTAAATTTTGAATCAGAGTTCAAAATACCTGCGGGGGCGGAAAGAGCTGACGTCGACTGGATTTTGGAACCCGTTGTCGCGCACACTCGTCGAGTGCTCGCTGGAGGTTCTCCAGTCGAGTGCGCTTGGCCAAGTTTGCCAGGCGCGCGTCCTCCAAGGCACGAGCCTCGGGGGTTTCTCCAACGATAGGAGTGTGCAGTGCATCCATGTTCCGGCAACGAAGTTCTTCTCTCTGCAGCGACGTGAGAGGCTCGGGGAGATATTCCTCATGGGGACGCGAAGGGTCACCTCCACCTGCGCCTCCGTTGGTGCGGGGAAAACTGGGAGGACTGGGCAGTCCATCGACCATCAGAACCTCCGCCGCCAGATCACTGCTGTCGCACTCGGATGCGGTCTCTGCGGAGCCAGTCGACAGGTCGAACAGGCTGTAGAGGGATTCGTCGGGCTCGATCGCCGCGACTTGAGGGGTGGCCGACTAGCGTGCCACCGCGTGTCTCACCCACCGCTGAAGTCTCGACCGGCCGAAGCGCTTGCGCCGGCGGGAAACAGGGAGGGAGGATAACACAGGAGCCGACCGATAGTGGGTCGACGGTTGCCGCAAGAGGACGCCGCGACCGCACGCGTGAAAGTGTGTTGCCCCGCGGACAGGGAGTGCGTCCACGTCGAGCGAAGCCTCCTGAAGCCAAGCGGAGTCGTCGGTGATGAACGTGAGCGCGCCGAGACGGATCTCGTGGCCCTCCACCAAAATTCCACCAGAAACCATGATGATTTGGATCGGAAAAGATCACAACTCCTCCAACAAATCGCTAAAACACCTGCCCCACGGTGGGCGCCAACTGTCGTGGTTCTAAGCCTGACAGTAATGTAGGGGGGTAGGTATGGAGAGGCAAGGTCTTAGCTATGGAGTAGCTGTAAGCACATGAGGTTTACGAGTTCAGGCCCTTCTCAGAGGAAGTAATAGCCCTACGTCTCGGAGCCCGGAGGCGGTCGACTGGATTATGCGTGTATGAATTTCAGGGGTGCGAACCCTTTACACTGAGGAGGGGGTGGCTTATATAGAGTTCGTCCGACCCCTCCGGCCCTCAGTTGTGCAGGGTTTTAAATACATTAAGGTCGGGCGTTACTGGTAACGCCCCTAATAAAGTGCTATGATGACCATAAAATCTACTTAATAACCAACCGTTAGCGTGCGGAGTGCCTTTAGGTCTCCTGGCCGTCGAGTGGTTGGATCTTGGTCGTGTGATTGATTCTTGGTCGAGTGTCTTCGATTCTGTCGAGTGGAACACCTCCAAGTCGATTGAAAGGTGATTTGTTCTAGAGATGTCTTTGGGTAGGGCAGTTGGGACAGGTCCATGACCCTACCCTAGGTACATAGCTTCATCAGTACATACTTTGGCAATCCAAAATAAAGCTATACGAAATGTAGTCATGGAGTGAACCCAATGGCCAAATTTTTTGGCTCCGCCCCTGACCTTGCCTACAATTTATTGCTTACAAACCGAGCTGCAGATCACTTGCTTCCATTGGAACAGTGGGGCTCAGGGTGCATAGGGCGCCAAATGTGAAGGGATGCGTGGAGGCCGACCCTCCGCTCCGAGGGCGACACTGGAAAACACTAGCCCCATCAACTTGTTCCCTTCCTCTCCTCCACACAACCCATGTTCCCCTCACCCCATCGAAAGATGCAACCAAGCTAAGCTCGTGTCACAACCAATGGTGGCGGGGCTTGCTTGGCTGATCATGGGCAACCACTTGGCAAGGCATGGTGCCCGTGCTGCACTTGGTCTGGAGATCCAAACCTGACAGTTATGGGGCCTTGAACAATGATTTGGGAGGCGAGGTGACCGGTGATAGTTGGGCTCAGACACAACCCAGACTGACGACAACGGTGTCTCTGAGTATCATTACGTTGCTAAAGGTGTTGTTCATGTGTTTCTCGTCCCACTACCCTTGTTTGGTCCGGGTATCCCTGATCCGACTCTTGTGTAGTGTTTCCCTCTTGGGGGCACCATTTTGGAGTAGGTTCAGGCTAAAGGGACTCTGGTTCGTTGTAGTGGTCGTTGGTGCCTTGTGTGTAGACGGGTGACAACGAGGTCACAAGTAAGTGGCTATAGTAGTCTCTTCACCTTGTTTGTGGGTTCATTGTGGTTTGTTTGTTGCGGTGGAGTTGAAGCTACACGACAGAGATGACATGCGACATGTGACCTAGCTTGGTTCCCTTGGCGCCATCCTTGCATAGTTTTCTACTGTGGATTATTCTTGAAGGAAATATGCCCTAGATGCAATAATAAAGTTGTTATTTATATTTCCTTATATCATGATAAATGTTTATTATTCATGCTAGAATTGTATTAACCGGAAACTTAGTACATGTGTGAATACATAGACAAACAGACTGTCACTAGTTTGCCTCTACTTGACTAGCTCGTTGAATCAATGATGGTTATGTTTCCTAACCATAGACATGAGTTGTCATTTGATTAACGGGATCATATCATTAGAGAATGATGTGATTGACTTGACCATCCATTAGCTTAGCACAATGATCATTTAGTTTGTTGCTATTGCTTTCTTCATGACTTATACATGTTCCTATGACTATGAGATTATGCAACTCCCGAGTACCGGAGGAACACTTTATGTGCTACCAAACATCACAACGTAACTGGGTGATTATAAAGGTGCTCTACAGGTGTCTCCGATGGTACTTGTTGAGTTGGAATAGATCGAGATTAGGATTTGTCACTTCGATTGTCGGAGAGGTATCTCTGGGCCCTATCGGTAATGCACATCACTATAAGACTTGCAAGCATTGTAACTAATGAGTTAGTTGTGGGATAATGCATTACGGAACAAGTAAAGAGACTTGCTAGTAATGAGATTGAACTAGGTATAAGGATACCGACGATCGAATCTTGGGCAAGTAACATACCGATGACAAAGGGAACAACGTATGTTGTTATGCGGTTTGACTGATAAAGATCTTCATAGAATATGTTAGAACCAATATGAGCATCCAGGTTCCAGTATTGGTTATTGACCGGGGACGAGTTTCGGTCATGTCTACATAGTTATCGAACCCGTAGGGTCCGCACGCTTAAAGTTCGGTGACGATCGGTAATATGAGTTTATGTGTTTTGATGTACCGAAGGTATTTCGGAGTCCCAGATATGATCACTGACATGACGAGGAGTCTCAAAATGGTTGAGACATAAATATTGATATATTGGAAGCCTATATTTGGACATCGGAATAGTTCCGGGTGAAATCAGAATTTTACCGGAGGACCGGGAGGTTACCGGAACCCCCCGGTAAATGCATGGGCCTTATTGGGCCATAGTGGAGAGAGAGGAGACCATGGCAAGCCGCGCGCCCCCTCTCCCTCTGGTCCGAATTGGACTAGGAGGGGGCGGCGCCCCCTTTCCTTCCTCCCTCTCTTCCCCTTCCTTCTCTCCTAGTCCAACTAGGAAAAGGGAGGAATCCTACCCCCGGTGGGAGTAGGACTCCTCCTGGCGCGCCCTGCTATGGTCGGCTGGCCTTCCCCTTGCTCCTTTATATACGAGGGCAGGGGGCACCCGAAGACACACAAGTTGATCAGTTGATCTTTTAGCCGTGTGCAGTGCCCCCGTCCACCATAATCCACCTCGGTCATATCGTAGCGGTGCTTCGGCGAAGCCCTGCGTCAGTAGCATCATCATCACCGTCATCACGTCGTCGTGCTGACGGAACTCTCCCTCGAAGCTCTGCTGGATCGGAGTTCGTGGGACGTCACCGAGCTGAATGTGTGCTAAACTCGGTGGTGCCATACGTTCGGTACTTGGATCGGTCGGATCATGAAGACGTATGACTACATCAACCACATTCTCATAACGCTTCCACTTACGGTCTACGAGGGTATGTGGATGACGCTCTCCCCTCTCGTTGCTATGCATCACCATGATCTTGCATGTGCGTAGGAAAATTTTGAAATTACTACGTTCCCCAACAATTCTCGGATCTGGAGTTACCTTCTTCCTGGCATGTGGTTTATTTTTTGTCTTGGATCTTCATGTGGCGTCTCATGGCTTTTGCGGTGGGCTTTAGATAGTTCTTTTGGGAAGGTCATAGTTGCTTGCTTAGGGAGACAACGGCACCAACGTGCAACCTTAGTGATGTTTTCCTCGCAATGATTTATATCCCCACTCCTTTTATCACATCTGCTCTCAAACTCTTCATTGTGCATGTTGCATCCTCCTCCTTTCACCTTTGATGAATTTGTCTATTGGAGCGAGAGGGAGGGGCCCTCGTTCTTTTAAATCCTCTTGGTTGATTTTTAGGTGTCCTGTTATGGCTTCGTTAGGATTCTTCCCTTTCAATAATTATTTTTTCCTCTATATCTTTTTTCTTTTGTTATAGACATAACTGCTGGAACGGTGGTGGATGAGGTTTTTCTGATGTATGGATTTGAGGCCCTACACCGGATACCGGCTGGTGCCACCTTAGATCTGGTGGTTAATCTTGTTATGCTCCTTTTCCTATTGCCATGGTTGATGTTGGGGATTAATCCAATGACCTCATTGACATACGCTCTACTGGAATCTCAATGTCATACATTTCTACTTAAAATCAATTATTATTGTACATGCATCCATAAAATCTCCATGTAACTACATCGTGTACTTTGTTACCAAAGTTATATGCATATCGACATAGACTTTTATCTTATCGCTGCCAAATTGAAATGCATCAATAATAGCTAACCCTAATTTTACATTTTATTACCTCCACTAAATATACATACCTAATTAAACTGAATACTATAACTAACACATAATAGCCAAAATTAACCATTTATATGTGAACATTTGTGCCTACATCAAAATATAATGACTTTATAGCCATTAAATCTTGCTAATCTACCCATTCCATCCACAAAACATTTCAACTTAGGCTCCTACAACACCAAAATGTACAACCGAATTAGAACGGGACTCAAGAGGGTTACTACCCTCTTAAACCAACCAGCATTGGATATGCTCACTTTGATGGCCAAAGTTCACAGTTTCTTGAAATCGCCTCTAATTGAGTTCCTTGCCGTAATAGATCTAGATTTAGATATGTCAGCCCTAGTGGGCCCAATTTATGGCAAACTTTCCCTTAAAGGCAGAACGAGTACAAAATCTTTCAATTTTGTGGTATGTTTGTTTTCAAACTTCTCTCAAAAAGGTGTTGACAGTTTTCGAGGCGCTTCATTTACCTGGGATCGCCTCGCCAAGGTAGGGTTTTTGAGCTGGCCCCAACTTGGTTGGTTATTCTGTAACGTGATCAAAACCAGTCTCGTCCTAGATCAGTTTTTATGGAGAGCGTTCCTTGCGCATGTCTTTGATGAAACAAAAATGGTACACCTATGAAGTCTCCTACGTTACCTCGAAACTTTCCAATCCACCAATCAAACCTCCCCCCTGAAATTCAAGGTGGGCCCTGCCCCCAATAATACCAATTAAGTGTTGCCAAATCATTACGTAAACTCTATCCCAACGTAACTATGATGAAATGTACATGAGCCTTTGTGTAGTAGTAATGTTATTGTAATTATTCTTGTCTTTGAGGTTGTATGTATAAATAGGACAAGCTGGTCCCACCTATGTACTTCAGTTTATAATTTGAAATCTCTGTACTTCAGTTTAGAGGAAAGAGCACTATAGACCCACAAACTTGCAATGGCGGTGATGGTTTAGTCCACAAACTTGCAAAAGGTGATCACCTCATCCCTAAACTTGCAATGTATGTGAAGATTTAGTCCAAATCCAATCAAAAATTGACAAATGGCGCCACGCTGGCCGCGTTGTGGCACACCCGCTCGGCCCGGTGTTTTTACAAAAAAACCTCCACCTTTATGGAAATCACACGCGCGGTATATGTGGCACCCCGGCTCAGAGCAACCGGTTCACCCTGCATTGCCAGACCAGAGATCAAGTCTGTTGGCAATACACAACAACTTGGTACAGAAAAAACTGCTTTATTGATGCTAGCGGATTACATAAGTATGATATTACATCGAGATACGAGGCCAAGCGGCACTCACGGTGCTGCTGAACAGTATGTACATTATTTAATGAACATGACGAGGGCCTCGATCACACGAACTACGCGGCAGCGGAAGAACGACGAAGTGGAACTCCATAGCAAGGGACACCAACGTGGACACGGCCTAGACGTGAGATGCGCTCCGATGCGAATCGACTTGCCTGAAATCTGGCATGACACGCCAGGTCAGTACATTGAATGTACTTGCAAGCTCACAACAAACATAAGCACGATGATAGACAATATCATGACAATTAATCAAATTAATGCAAAATCAAGAGTTACTAATCATGCAATGAAACCAATACGCGCACCGAGTCTCACAGACTCGCTTACCAGATGGTTACCTCGTAACCAAGCGGTGACCATACTAGGGTCACAGCTGAAAACCAACCGCTCATGAACAACTCGAGAGTTCATGAAACACACATCATCGCAACAATCATTTAGTTTGCAAGATTATTTATAAAAGTTGATCCATGGTGTGACTTACTTCTGAGTTATGCCCATAACCGAGGACGCGGCTATTGATAGATTAAATACACACTTCTGAGGTAGCACACTTTATCCACACTACGGAACACCTGGCCTCGCACTCCCATTCGGGTGGACCAAAGTGTTCTGATGAAACCCTCCCTTTGTCATGGCACTCTCCTGGCCACTCCGACTAACTCCCTCTTAGGGCTAGGTCTTGGGTGGCCACGTGCCTACAAAAGGCACCAACAGCCACCGTCGTGGCAAAACGGTCCCAAATGGGGACAAGGTACCATAAAAAACGAGCACACAAGGTTATGTCTGCTTATCGGGCCAGGGTATGCACGCCCATAACCTTCCCTCGCGTGAGGCACTTGTGAGAGGCACAACAAAGGACCGAATCAAGACCTTCCCACAAGGTAAATGTGGTCGCACTGAATAAAAATCCGATTCAGTGGCACCATGATGGGATCAACATCATATTCAAGTTCAACTTAATCAAGTCTAACTTTGACAAAAACTTTATATAAATAACAATGATATTGTGACTTAATCACGCAACTAATCGACATGCAATCAAACAACACAAGGATATGGATCAAACTTATCTACATAATTAACTTGCAATATTCAGGATAAAAAACTTCACTGGTCCTAATTCATTTTTATTATCCAGCAATATTTTTATTAACTCATCATTTTTATGAAAATCTCACTAAGTAAAAGAATTACCATTTTCTACCATAGCAAAACGACTAATGCAAAATTTTACTCTACTTGACCAAACAAGTTCGTGCAATTTACCAGTAACTAAAACAAGCATATCAAACATGGTAAAGTAACTAGCAATTAGCAAAATTTATTTATCAAATTTTAAATGCAAGTAAAAACTCGTATTCAAGTAGAAAATCATAGATATTGAAATAACACCATCCAAATGTTGGTGTGGCTTGCCATAGTGTAGGGGAGGATCACACCCCTCTTGGTTTGCTTCAACACAAGCTTCTCCTTCTGAAAATAATTAAACACCACAAAAACAAATATCAAAACCCATTCTGAAAATCACCAGAAATTCTAGACAACGAGGAAAATCCACCTTTGGTGTGCTGCTAGAGCTTTCTGAAACAAAGACAATGCAAAAGAGAATCAAATTATTTGGACTTATGGTTTAGAAATGGTGGCTGGTCAAAGTTTGGGTCAATTTATGATTAAATTTGAATTAAACAGAAATTCCTAGGGGGTGACATCGAAGGCGTAAAAGAGAAATACACCTCCACTCGTACCGCTTCGGGTGCGAGTGGTGAGGCTGACGGGCGGGCCCCGTATGTCAGGAGAGAGAGAGGGGGGAAACGAGATACGAACGTGACGGCGCTTCGTCGGTGCGCACGCCGACAAGGAGGGTGTTTGAGGCAGTCTAGTAGGATTGGATTGAAGCTGGGCTCGCGGCGCACCTGCCCGTACCCGTGGCTTGCCATGGGATGGCCGAAGGTGCTCGCGGTCAAGCTCGCAAGCTTCGGTGGCGGATGGGGTTCGCCGGAGTGGATGAAAACAACGGCTAGAGGCGGCTCCGGGGGCTCAGCAGCATCCAGACAGCACCAAGAGACCTCCAATGCCACGCCTGAGTAGCTGGTCGAGCTCGAGAGGCACCAGAGCGAGGTGGCCGAGCTACGGAGGTCGCCGGAGTTCTCTGGTCGGGGCAGCTAGCCAGAGGCCTGCCCGACCGGGCTGTGGCCCTTCTACGTGTTTGTGGAGGTGGTGAGGAGTGGTGCGTGGCTAGGAAACGAGGAGGGGGCTCTATATATAGCCGGAGCGAGGGGGTAACGTGTCGTCGCCGGAGCTCTCTGGAAGCCGGCGAACGACGACGAAACGTTCCAGTGCGAGGGGGCAAGCGTGCATCATCATTATGGGAGGCTATCCACGCTCGTGGATGAGCACATGACGAAGGGGGAAGCGGACAAGTGCACGCGCGCACTATGGCTTTTGGCCACGATGTGCCCGTGCTTGCTGCGGCATCTCCGGTGTCGGGGAGCGCCAGGGAGAGGTCAAGGGTAATGGGTCGGGGCTGGTGGCGCGGTGCGGCAGTCCTCGGCAAGCGCTAGATCGAGCACGCGTTGAACAGAGGAGATGGCGACACCCAGAGCGCGTCGAGTAGTTGCCAAGCACCGTGTCTTCATGTGGTCACCACGCTGGCATGGTCAAGACGACGCCCAAACGCGGCCAAACCTTGTCTACGCTCTAGTCCATGCAGTGTTTAGTCTAGGAAAGTTGAAAGCTCATACCCAGGCCGTTCAGAATTGACTCAACCAAGCTGGCATGTTTCTGACCAGAAACTTGGTCGCCAAGTTTGGCTGGCTTCTAGATGGCCATTAGGGATGATCTCCTAGGGTTTAGGTTCTCTTAGGAGGGTAGTTAAGCTCAAGAAAGATCAGGGCCAAAAGATCACGAAAAAATGCACTTGTTGTACAATGTGCATTTCTGGTCCAGAAGAGAAATGATTTTCTATAGAAAAAATATTACAAAAAGTCAGGCAATATTTTTGCTTGGGAAGGTGTGCCAAGGTCCAAAGAATATTCAGGAATTATGTCAGATTTTTTGGAGCATTAAAAATGAGGGTTGCTTTGGAGCACAAGTTTCTCAAAAGGGTTTCAGGGAGAAAAATGAATATTTTTCCTTTATGAAAAATATTCATTTGATTATTTTGGGGATTTATCAGAGAGATAAGGTTGAATGGGAAGTAGATAGGTCACTTGGGTGAAAGTCAAGGGTATGCCCAAGTGACAAGTCCATTTGAAATGATTCCAAAATCCAAATCAAGGCAAGGCAAAAACCAAGTCCGGAAACAGAGAGAAGGCAAGTCCGGAAAAAGAGAGAAGGAAAAATCCAGGCTGTCACAAACCTCCCCCACTTAGGATGAATCTCGTCCTCGAGATTCGGTTGCTTGGGAAAACAATTCTGGGTATGCAGTCCTTAAAAATTTCTCTCTTTCCCAGGTTGCTTACTCTTCGGTGTGATGCTTCCATTGAACCTTGTAAAACCTTATTGCTTTGCTGTGAGTGACCCTTTCTGTCTGATCCAATATTACGATTGGCTTTTCCTCATAAGTCAAATCCTTAGCCAATTCTATCTCTGCCATATCAGTCCTTTTCTTCGGTGGTGAGATGCATCTCCTCAGCTGCGAGATATGGAACACATTGTGTACTTCTGACAGTTCCGGTGGCAATTCCAATTGATTTGCAACTGTTCGTCCTTTTTCACTACTTTGACCCTTTTAGAAAACTTTCGCATAAAATGAACTCCACACAAAACTATTTTATGATTTGACCCTTTTGGTAACGCCACAAACCGTGGCGTTTCTTCTCTATTTAAAAACGCCGAACTAGCTAGCGTTGCTCCATTTCATAAGTAAATGAAAATATGAGCAAGCTACTTGCAACGCCAACACCCATGGCGTTTCATGCATGGGCACCAACGCCAGCTATGCTTGGCGTTTCCAGCAATGCGAGATACTTTGGCGTTTCTGCCCTGCCACGTAGCTTCCCGACCAGGCCAGCAACGCTGGCTAGCTCGGCGTTTTCAGATAGAGAAGAAACACCACGGCTTGTGGCGTTGCCAAAAGGGTCAGATCGTGAAATAGTTTTGTGCGGAGTTCATTTTGTGCGAAAGTTTTCTAAAAGGGTCAAAATAGTGAAAAGAGCCCAACTGTTCTGACTCTGGTCATAACTGGAAATGGACCGATGTATCTGGGTGCCAATTTTCCGTGGGTCTGAAACCTCTTGATTCCTTTCATAGGGGTGACTCGGAGATATACGTGCTCTCCGGGTTCTAAGCTGATCTGACGGTGTTTGGCATCATAGCAGCTCTTCTGTCGTGATTTGGCCAGCTGTAGTCTGTCTCGGATTTCCTTGACTTTCTTCTCCGCTTCACGCATTAAATCAGTCCCGAAAATACGGCTGTCTCCGGTTTGAGACTAGTTTAATGGAGTGCGGCATTTACGGCCATACAGAGCTTCATAGGGTGATATCTTTAAGCTGGTCTGAAAACTATTGTTGTAGGAAAACTTGGTGTAGGGAAGTGATACGTCTCCAACGTATCTATAATTTTTGATTGTTCCATGCTATTATATTATCAACCTTGGATATTTTATATGCATTCATATGCTATTTTATATGATTTTTGGGACTAACCTATTTAATCCAGAGCCCAGTGTAACACCCCGGATGTAACTTTCCCAATTTGTACTCCAACTCTTGCCGTTTCCGGCGTTAAGTTATATTTATTTCCTCGGGTTTGGGTTTTGTCTCCGTGTGTTGTTATCGTTGTCTTGCATCTCATACCATGTCATCATGTGCATTGCATTTGCATACGTGTTCATCTCATGCATTCGAGCATTTTCCCCGTTGTCCGTTTTGCATTCCGGCGCTTCGTTCTCCTTCGGTGATCATTTCTAGCTTTCTTTCGTGTGTGGGGATTAAACATTTCCGGATTGGACCGAGACTTGCCAAGCGGCCTTGGTTTACTACTGGTAGACCGCCTGTCAAGTTTCGTACCATTTGGACTTCGTTTGATACTCCAATGGTTAACCGAGGGACCGAAAAGGCCTCGTGTGTGTTGCAGCCCAACACCCCTCCAATTTGGCTCAAACCCCACCAAACTCTGCTCCATCATCTAGAGCGTTCGATCACGATCGCGTGGCCGAAAACCGCACCTCATTTGGACTCTCCTAGCTCCACTTATGCCTATAAATAGCCCCCCCTCCCGTTTTCGGATCTCTCACCCTCTCCGAAACCCTAAAAAAACAGATCTCGCGCGCCGGACGTGTCCGACCCGCGCCGGACAACGTCCGCCGGCCGCCACCGCCAATCCGCCGCCGCCACGTGGTGCCGCCACCTCGCCGCCGCCACGGCCCGGGAGGCCCAAACCGGGCCCCCGCAAGCCCGAGCCGCCCCCGCACCTCCCGGCCTCCTCTCGCCGCCGCCTCCCTCGGCTCAGGCCGGCGTCGCCGCCGCGGGCCGCCACCGCCGCCGCGGGCCGCCCCGCCACCGCTCCGCCCCGAGCCGGCCGAGCTCCGCCGCCCCTCCTCACCGCCTCGCGCCGCTGCCTCCGCCCCCGGCCTCTCCCTCCTCGGATCCGGTCTCCAGCGACCTCAAACTCCGGTGGTGAACAGTGTTTTCTGGCGATCCTCGGAATCCGTGCCGATCCATATCTGAGATCTGAAATTTGACAGTTGACTTTTTCTCCTCCGAACCCTAATTTTTGTGCTAACTTTGGCCTGTGATATCTCCGCATCCGTAGCTCTGTTTTGGACATATAGTATATCAAAATGTTCGTCTCGACGAGTAAATCATTTCATTCCATTGCATCACTTTCATTTGAGTTGATCTTGATGCCCGAAATGCTGTTAGAAGGAGGCTTCATGAGTTAATTGTCAGATCTGCTAGTTCATCTTAGACTTTTGTCATTTTTGCCATGATTGTTGTGTGCATGATATGCCTGTGAGTCCTTCATATGTTTTGTTAAGGATTTTGTTATCTTTCCAGAGGTGCAACCCATGCATTTTTAGGATGTGTGTGGTGACTTGTGCAAGCTTGCAAAGTGAGGCACCCGGTAATTCTGTTTTCAGGGACTTGGTGATTTCACTAAGTCCTGGGATTATTTATCTCATGATGCCATATGTTCTTATTGTTTCCTAGTGATCCGTGCCTCTTTTGAGGATGATCAGTAAGGGAGTTTGTTTAACCTTGTAGTGCTCTATCCATCCATGTCTTTGTTTGCAATTACGGAGCACCCTAGCTTGAGTCAATCGAGCTCTACTTTTGTTTCATTGTGAATCTGGGCAGATCGTCAACTTGTTTGCGATTTTGCCGATGTTATTGTAGTTGATCCGTGCATGCTATGCCATTGTTCTTGCCATGTCTAGCTTGTTTTTTTGCCTTCTTTATGGGTGTATGCTTGTCTTGCCATGACTTGCACCGTAGTGAGTGCATCGATCTCGTAAACAGGCCTTCATGAGTTATGTTTTAGCAAGTCCCAGTTTTCACTAAGTCTGAAAACTGATTATGTTTTTGCTACGTTCGTGTGCTTGTTAGTATATTTTGTGATCCCTTTTGGCTCAAGGTCACTAAGGGACTTTTGTTAAGCTTGTTGAGTAGCTCCATGCCATGTCTTTCTTTGTCATGTTCAGGTCGTGTAGCATGTTGTTTTGTTGGTCCGAAGAGGGCTATATTATCTGAAATTCCAGACAAGTGTTAATTTCACTAAGTCTGAGATCTGTTTGTCATTTGCGTTTTTGCCATGCTTGTTTGAACCTGTTAATGGATGATTTGGCCGTAGCTCAGTGCTAGACCTTTGTTAAGCATCTTGTGTGCATCCCTGCCATGTATTTTGTTGTCTTGTTTGGTGGCTGTAGCATGTTCATGTCATTGCATTTAGATGCCTACTTGCTGTAAATCGCAGACCGGTGTCATTTTTGAATCGCTTGCCATTTCCAAACCGTAACTCCGATTCCGGCGTTCTTTATATCGTTTTCAAGCGATTTCATCTCATCTTTCCAGTGGCACCTTTGGATTTCCATGTTGAGGCCAGGTTCATGCATTTCCTGTCATATCTTGCCTTTTGCATCCCGCATCGCATCCCGCATAGCATATCATCATTTCATCATATTGCTTGTTCTTGCACGTGGTTGATTGTGTCCTTGTTGCTTGTTTGTCTTGCTTGGGTAGAGCCGTGAGATGAGTTTGCTAACGAGGAGCCCGTTGAATTTGCTTTTGAGGATCCAGTCAACTCTGACAGCTTTGCAGGCAAGATGATCATACCCTCGAAATCACTACTATCTTTGCTATGCTAGTTTGCTCGCTCTTTTGCTATGCCATTGCTACGATGCCTACCACTTGCTTGAAAGCCTCCCAAATTGCCATGTCAAACCTCTAACCCACCATTGTCCTAGCAAACCGTTGATTGGCTATGTTACCGCTTTGCTCAGCCCCTCTTATAGCGTTGCTAGTTGCAGGTGAAGATTGGAGGTCGTTCCTTGTTGGAACATCTTTTATTTACTTGTTGGGATATCATTATATTGCTATGTTATCTTAATGCATCTATATACTTGGTAAAGGGTGGAAGGCTCGGCCTCTCGCCTAGTGTTTTGTTCCACTCTTGCCGCCCTAGTTTCCGTCATATCGGTGTTATGTTCCTGGATTTTGCGTTCCTTACGCGGTTGGGTAATAATGGGAACCCCTTGATATTTCGCCTTGATTAAAGATTGTCCAGCAATGCCCAACCTTGGTTTTACCATTTGCCACCTAGCCTTTTCTTTCCCTTGGGTTCTGCAGACTCAAGGGTCATCTTATTTTAACCCCCCCGGGCCAGTGCTCCTCTGAGTGTTGGTCCAAACTAGAGCCCCTTGCAGCGCCACCTCGGGGAAACTCGAGGGCTGGTTTTAGTTGTACGGATTGCTTATCTGAGTGTGCCCTGAGAAAGAGATATGTGCAGCTCCTATCGGGATTTGTCGGCACATTCGGGCGGTGTTGCTGGTCTTGTTTTAACCTGTCGAAGTGTCTTGAGTTACCGAGATACCGAGTCTGATCGGAACGTCTTGGGAGGAGGTCTATTCCTCCGTTGACCGTGAGAGCTTGTCATGGGCTAAGTTGGGACTCCCCTGCAGGGATTGAACTTTCGAAAGCCGTGCCCGCGGTTATGGGCAGATGGGAATTTGTTAATGTCCGGTTGTAGATAACTTGAACCTTAATTAAATTAAAATGAATCAAACTAAGTGTGTTGCCGTGATGGCCTCTTCTCGGCGGAGTCCGGGAAGTGGACACGGTATTGGAGTAATGTTTGCGCAGGTTGCTCTCTAGTTTCTCGCTCGTGCTTTGCCTCCTCTTCTCGCTCTCTTTTGAGAATAAGTTAGCCACCATACTTGCTAGTCGCTTGCTGCAGCTCCACTCATATAATACCTTGCCATACCTATAAGCTCAAATAGTCTTGATCGCGAGGGTGCGAGATTGCTGAGTCCCTATGGCTCACAGATTACTATATCACCAGATGCAGGGCCTGATGATTCCGCTCCAGGAGACGCGTACGAGCTCAAGTGGGAGTTCGACGAAGACTCTCAATGATACTATGTTTCCTTTCCCGATGATCAGTAGTGGTGCCCAGTTGGGGTGATTGGGACCGTGTCGCATGTTGGGTTCAATTTTATTTTGGCGCCGTAGTCGGGCCATGAGTGTTTTGGATGATGTAATGTTATTTATGTACTTGATTGACGTGGCGAGTGTAGGCCAACTATGTTCTCCCCTTTATTATTCATATTACATGGGATGTTGTGAAGATTGCCTAACTTGCGACATATGCCTTCAATGCGATTATGTCTCTAAGTCGTGCCTCGACACGTGGGAGCTATAGTCGCATCGAGGGTGTTATACCCAGTGCCAGTTTCTGTTTTTTCCTTGTTTTAGAGTATCACAGAAAACGAAAATCAAACGGAGTCCAATTGACCTGAAACTTCACGGAACTTATTTTTGGAAGGAAAGCAACCCGGGAGACTTGGAGTCCACGTAAGGGAAGCAACGAGGAAGACACGAGGCAGGGGGCGTGCCCTCCACCCTCGTGGGCCCCTCGTGGCTCCCCTGACGTACTTATTCCGCCTATATATCTCCATATACCCTAAAACGATCGGGGAGCACAATAGATCGGGAGTTCCGCCGCCAGAAGCCTCCCTAGCCACCGAAAACCAATCTAGACCCGTTCCGGCACCCTGCCGGAGGGGGAAATCCCTCTCTGGTGGCCATCTTCATCATCCTGGTGCTCTCCATGACGAGGAGGGAGTAGTTCTCCCTCGGGGCTGAGGGTATGTACCAGTAGCTATGTGTTTGATCCCTCTCTCTCTCTCTCTCGTGTTCTTGAGGTGATACGATCTTGATGTATCGCGAGCTTTGCTATTATAGTTGGATCTTATGATGTTTCTCCCCCTCTACTCTCTTGTAATGGATTGAGATTCCCCTTTGAAGTTATCTTACTGGATTGAGTCTTTAAAGATTTGAGAACACTTGATGTATTTCTTGCCGTGCGTATCTATGGTGACAATGGGATATCACGTGATTCACTTGATGTATGTTTTGGTGATCAAATTGCGGGTTCTGCCCATGAACCTATGCATAGGGGTTGGCACACGTTTTCGTCGTGATTCTCCACTAGAAACTTTGGGGCACTCTTTGAGGTTCTATGTGTTGGTTGAGTAGATGAATCTGAGATTGTGTGACGCATATCGTATAATCATACCAACTGATACTTGAGGTGACATTGGAGTATCTAGGTGACATTAGGGTTTTGGTTGATTTGTGTCTTAAGGTGTTATTCTAGTACGAACTCTAGGGCTATTTGTGACACTTATAGAAATAGCCCAATGGATTGATTGGAAAGAATAACTTTGAGGTGGTTTCATACCCTACCATAATCTCTTCGTTTGTTCTCCGCTATTAGTGACTTTGGAGTGACTCTTTGTTGCATGTTGAGGGATAGTTATATGATCCAATTATGTTATTATTGTTGAGAGAACTTGCACTAGTGAAAGTATGAACCCTAGGCCTTGTTTCCTAGCATTGCAATACCGTTTACGCCCACTTTTACCATTAGTTACCTTGCTGTTTTTATATTTTCAGATTACAAAAACTATTGTCTACCATCCATATACCACTTGTATCACCATCTCTTCGCCGAACTAGTGCGCCTATACAATTTACCATTGTATTGGGTGTGTTGGGGACACAAGAGACTCTTTGTTATTTGGTTGCAGGGTTGCTTGAGAGAGACCATCGTCATCCTACGCCTCCTACGGATTGATAAACCTTAGGTCATCCACTTGAGGGAAATTTGCTACTGTCCTACAAACCTCTGCACTTGGAGTCCCAACAATGTCTACAAGAAGAAGGTTGTGTAGTAGACATCAAGCTCTTTTCTGGCGCCGTTGTCGGGGAGGTTAGTGCTTGAAGGTATATCTTTAGATCTTGCAATCGAATCTTTTTGTTTCTTGTTTTATCACTAGTTTAGTTTATAAAAGAAAACTACAAAAAAATATGGAATTGAGTTTTCCTCATATGCTTCATCTTTTTAATATCTTTCGTGAGTATGATGGAAAGGAAAATTGTGCCAAAGTGTTAGAAGAAGAATGCATTAGAATGTTTGGCACTAAATATTTGAATGATGAGAATGATTGCAATGTTGTTAGTATGAATTCCTTGAATATCCATGATGCTAATGATATGCAAAGCCACAAGCTTGGGGAAGCTATGTTTGATGAAGATGATATTTTTTGTCCCCCAAGTTTTGTTGAGCAAATTTATTATGATGAAAGCACGCCTCCTATTTATGATGATTATATTGATGAAAGTGGATTTTTGGAGAGGTCATGACTTTATTTTGTGATGAATCCACTATTCCGGAAGAGGTTCCAATTGATTATGAGAACAAAGTTGCTATCTATGATAATTATTGTGATGGCTTGTATGCTATAAAGAATAATGATATCCATGAAACTTGTCATCATGATTTTAGTTTTCAATTGGATTATGCCTTACATGATAATTATTTTGTTAAGTTTGCTCCCACTATTATTCATGAGAAGAATTTTGCTTATGTGGAGAGTAATAAAATTTCTATGCTTGTAGATCATGGAAAGAATGCTTTAGGTGCTGGTTATATTGTTGAATTCATTCATGATGCTACTGAAAATTATTATGAGGGAGGAACATATGCTTGTAGGAATTGCAATAATATCAAGTTTCCTCTCTATGTGCTTAAAATTTTGAAGTTATGCTTGTTTTACCTTCCTATGCAAGTTGATTCTTGTTCCCACAAGTTGTTTGCTCACAAAATCCCTATGCATAGGAAGTGGGTTAGACTTAAATGTGCTTCTCATATTCTTCACGATGCTCTCTTTATGTTTCAATTCCTATCTTTTATGTGAGCATCATTGAAATCATCATGCCTAGGTAGGGGCGTTAAACGATAACGCTTGTTGGGAGGCAACCCAACTTTATTTTTGTTCCTTTCTTTTTGCTCCTGTTTAGAAATAAATAATTTATGTAGCCTCTATTATGGTTGAGTTTTTTTGTTTTAATTAGTGTTTGTGCCAAGTAGAACCGTTGGCAAGACTTGGGGAAAGTCTTGTTGATCTTGTTGTAAAAAACAGAAACTTTAGCGCTCACGAGAATTGCTGCCATTTTTATTTGGAGAGTGATATTTAGTTAATTCTTTTTGAAGATGATTAATAGATAAATTACTCACGTCCAGAAATTTATTTTAGAATTTTTGGGGTTACATAAATTTGCGTTAGTTACAGATTACTACAGACTGTTCTGTTTTTGACAGATTCTGTTTTCTATGTGTTGTTTGCTTATTTTGATGAATCTATGGCTAGTAAAAGAGTTTATAAACCATAGAGAAGTTTGAGTACAGTAGGTTTAACACCAATATAAATAAATAATGAGTTCATTACAGTACCTTGAAGTGGTGTTTTGTTTTCTTTCACTAACGGAGCTTACGAGTTTTCTGTTAAGCTTTGTGTTGTGAAGTTTTCAAGTTTTGGGTAAAGATTCGATGGACTATGGAATAAGGAGTGGCAAGAGCCTAAGCTTGGGGATTCCCAAGGCACCCCAAGGTAATATTAAAGGACAACCAAGAGCCTAATCTTGGGGATGCCCCGGAAGGCATCCCCTGTTTCGTCTTCGTTCATCGGTAACTTTACTTGGAGCTATATTTTTATTTACCACATGATATGTGTTTTGCTTGGAGCGTCAATTTATTTTATTTAGTTTTGCTTGCTGTTTTAATAAAATACCAAGATCTGAAATGATTAAATATTAGAGAGTCTTCACATAGTTGCATAATTATACAACTACTCTTTGATCTTCACTTATATCTTTTGGAGTAGTTTGTATTTTGCTCTAGTGCTTCACTTATATCCTTTTAGAGCACGGTGGTGGTTTTATTTTATAGGAATAATTGATCTCTCATGCTTCACTTATATTATTTTGAGAGTCTTTAGAACAGCATGGTAGTTTGCTTTGGTTATGGAACTAGTCCTAATATGATGGGCATCCAAGAGGGATATAATAAAAACTTTCATATAAGTGCATTGAATACTAAGAGAAGTTTGATACTTGATGATTGTTTTGAGATATGGAGATGGTGATATTAGAGTCATGCTAGTTGTGAAGGAAATATGCCCTAGAGGCAATAATAATGTTATTATTTTATTTCCTTATATCATGATAAATGTTTATTATTCATGCTAGAATTGTAGTATCCGGAAACATAATACTTGTGTGAATACAAAGACAACTAAACGTCACTAGTATGCCTCTACTTGACTAGCTCGTTAATCAAAGATGGTTATGTTTCCTAACCATAAGACATGTGTTGTCATTTGATTAACGGGATCACATTATTAGGAGAATGATGTGATTGACATGACCCATTCCATTAGCTTAGCACCCGATTGTTTAGTGTATTGCTATTGCTTTCTTCATGACTTATACATGTTCCTATGACTATGAGATTATGCAACTCCCGTTTGCCGGAGGAACACTTTGTGTGCTACCAAACGTCACAACGTAATTGGGTGATTATAAAGGAGCTCTACAGGTGTCTTGAAAGGTACATGTTGGGTTGGCGTATTTCGAGATTAGGATTTGTCACTCCGATTGTCGGAGAGGTATCTCTGGGCCCTTTCGGTAATGCACATCACATAAGCCTTGCAAGCATTGCAACTAATGAGTTAGTTGCGAGATGATGTATTACGAAACGAGTAAAGAGACTTGCCGGTAACGAGATTGAACTAGGTATTGAGATACCGACGATCGAATCTCGGGCAAGTAACATACCGATGACAAAGGGAACAACGTATGTTGTTATGCGGTCTGACCGATAAAGATCTTGGTAGAATATGTAGGAGCCAATATGAGCATCCAGGTTCCGCTATTGGTTATTGACCGGAGACGAGTCTCGGTCATGTCTACATTGTTCTCGAACTCGTAGGGTCCGCACGCTTAAGGTTTCGATGACAGTTATATTATGAGTTTTGATGTACCGAAGTTAGTTCAGAGTCTCGGATGTGATCATGGACATAACGAGGAGTCTCTAAATGGTCGAGACATAAAGATTGATATATTGGACGGCTATATTCGGACACCGGAAGTGTTCCGGGTGATTTCGGAGAAAACCGGAGAGCCGGAGGGTTACCGGAACCCTCCCGGGAGAAGTAATGGGCCATATGGGCTTTAGTGGAGAGAGAGAGGGGCAGCCAGGGTGGGCCGTGCGCCTCCTCCCCCTGGTCCGAATTGGACTAGGAGAGGGGGGCGGCACCCCCCTTTCCTTCTCCCTCCCCACTTCCTTCCCCCTCCTAGTAGGAGTCCTACTCCTACTAGGAGGAGGACTCCTCCTTGGCATGCCTATAGGGCCGGCCGGCATCCTCCCCTTGATCCTTTATATACGGGGGCAGGGGGCACCCCTAGACACACAAGTTGATCCACGTGATCGTTTCTTAGCCATGTGCGGTGCCCCCTTCCACCATAATCCTCGATAATATTGTAGCGGTGCTTAGGCGAAGCCCTGCGATGGTAGAACATCAAGATCATCACCACGCCGTCGTGCTGACAGAACTCTTCCCCGATGCTTTGCTAGATCGGAGTCCGGGGATCGTCATCGAGCTGAACGTGTGCTAAAACTCGAAGGTGCCGTAGTTTCGGTGCTTGATCGGTCGGGCCGTGAAGACGTACGACTACATCAACCGTGTTGTGCTAACGCTTCCGCTGTCGGTCTACAAGGGTACGTAGATCACACTCTCCCCTCTCGTTGCTATGCATCACCATGATCTTGCGTGTGCGTAGGAATTTTTTTGAAATTACTATGTTCCCCAACAGTGGCATCCGAGCCTAGGTTTTATGTGTTGATGTTATATGCACGAGTAGAACACAAGTGAGTTGTGGGCGATATAAGTCATACTGCTTACCAGCATGTCATACTTTGGTTCGGCGGTATTGTTGGACGAAGCGGCCCAGACCGACATTACGCGTACGCTTACGCGAGAACGGTTCTCCCGACATGCTTTGCACAAAGGTGGCTAGTGGGTGACAGTTTCTCCAACTTTAGTTGAACCGAGTGTGGCTACGCCCGGTCCTTGCGAAGGTTAAAACAACACCAACTTGACAAACTATCGTTGTGGTTTTGATGCGTAGGTAAGATTGGTTCTTGCTTAAGTCCGTAGCAGCCTCATAAAACTTGCAACAACAAAGTAGAGGACGTCTAACTTGTTTTTGCAGGGCATGTTGTGATGTGATATGGTCAAGACATGATGCTAAAATTTTATTGTATGAGATGATCATGTTTTGTAACCAAGTTATCGGCAACTGGCAGGAGCCATATGGTTGTCGCTTTATTGTATGCAATGCAATTGTGCTATAATGCTTTACTTTATCACTAAGCGGTAGCGATAGTCGTGGAAGCATAAGATTGGCGAGACGATAACGATGCTACGATGGTGATCAAGGTGTCGCGCCGGTGACGATGGTGATCACGACGGTGCTTCGAAGATGAAGATCACAAGCACAAGATGATGATGGCCATATCATATCACTTATATTGATTGCATGTGATGTTTATCTTTTATGAATCTTATCTTGCTTTGATTGACGGTAGCATTTTAAGATGATCTCTCACTAATTATCAAGAAGTGTTCTCCCTGAGTATGCACCGTTGCGAAAGTTCTTCGTGCTGAGACACCACGTGATGATCGGGTGTGATAGGCTCTACGTTCAAATACAACGGGTGCAAAACAGTTGCACACGTTGAATACTTAGGTTATACTTGACGAGCCAAGCATATACAGATATGGCCTCGGAACACGGAGACCGAAAGGTCGAGCGTGAATCATATAGTAGATATGATCAACATAGTGATGTTCACCAATGAAACTACTCCATCTCACGTGTTGATCAGACATGGTTTAGTTGATTTGGATCACGTAATCACTTAGAGGATTAGAGGGATGTCTATCTAAGTGGGAGTTCTTTAGTAATATGATTAATTGAACCTAAATTTATCATGAACTTAGTACCTGATAGTATCTTGCTTGTTTATGTTTGATTGTAGATAGATGGCCCATGCTGTCGTTCCGTTGAATTTTAATGCGTTCCTTGAGAAAGCAAAGTTGAAAGATGATGGTAGCAATTACACGGACTGGGTCCGTAACTTGAGGATTATCCTCATTGCTGCACAGAAGAATTACGTCCTGGAAACACCGCTGGGTGCCAGGCCTGCTGCTGGAGCAACACCAGATGTTATGAACGTCTGGCAGAGCAAAGCTGATGACTACTCGATAGTTCAGTGTGCCATGCTTTACGGCTTAGAATCGGGACTTCAACGACGTTTTGAACGTCATGGAGCATATGAGATGTTCCAGGAGTTGAAGTTAATATTTCAAGCAAATGCCCGGATTGAGAGACATGAAGTCTCCAATAAGTTCTATAGATGCAAGATGGAGGAGAACAGTTCTGTCAGTGAGCATATACTCAAAATGTCTGGGTATAATAATCACCTGATTCAATTGGGAGTTAATCTTCCAGATGATTGCGTCATTGACAGAATTCTCCAATCACTACCACCAAGCTACAAGAGCTTCGTGATGAACTATAATATGCAAGGGATGAATAAGACTATTCCCGAGCTCTTCGCAATGCTGAAAGCTGCGGAGGTAGAAATCAAGAAGGAGCATCAAGTGTTGATGGTCAACAAGACCACTAGTTTCAAGAAAAAGGGCAAAGGGAAGAAGAAGGGGAACTTCAAAAAGAACAGCAAGCAAGTTGCTACTCAAGAGAAGAAACCCAAACCTGGACCTAAGCCTGAAATTGAGTGCTTCTACCGCAAGCAGACTGGTCACTAGAAGCGGAACTGCTCGAAGTATTTGGCAGATAAGAAGGATGGCAAGGTGAACAAAGGTATATGTGATATACAAGTTATTGATGTGTACCTTACTAATGCTCGCAGTAGCACCTGGGTATTTGATACTGGTTCTGTTGCTAACATTTGCAACTCGAAACAGGGACTACAGATTAAGCGAAGATTGGCTAAGGACGAGGTGACGATGCGCGTGGGAAATGGTTCCAAAGTCGATGTGATCGCGGTCGGCACGCTACCTCTACATCTACCTTCGGGATTAGTATTAGACCTAAATAATTGTTATTTGGTGCCAGTGTTAAGCATGAACATTATATCTGGATCTTGTTTGATGCGAGACGGTTATTCATTTAAATCATAGAATAATGGTTGTTCTATTTATATGAGTAATATCTTTTATGGTGATGCACCCTTAAAGAGTGGTCTATTCTTATTAAATCTCGATAGTAGTGACTCACATATTCATAATGTTGAAGCCAAAAGATGCAGAGTTGATAATGATAGTGCAACTTATTTGTGGCACTGCCGTTTGGGTCATATCGGTGTAAAGCGCATGAAGAAACTCCATACTTATGGACTTTTGGAACCACTTGATCATGAATCGCTTGGTACTTGCGAACCATGCCTTATGGGTAAGATGACAAAAACACCGTTCTCCGGTACTATGGAGAGAGCAACAGATTTGTTGGAAATCATACATACAGATGTATGTGGTCCGATGAATGTTGAGGCTCGTGGCGGATATCGTTATTTTCTCACCTTCACAGATGACTTAAGCAGATATGGGTATATCTACTTAATGAAACATAAGTCTGAAACATTTGAAAAGTTCAAAGAATTTCAGAGTGAAGTTGAAAATCATCGTAACAAGAAAATAAAATTCCTACGATCTGATCATGGAGGAGAATATTTGAGTTACAAGTTTGGTGTACATTTGAAACAATGTGGAATAGTTTCGCAACTCACGCCACCCGGAACACCACAACGTAATGGTGTGACCGAACGTCGTAATCGTACTTTACTTGATATGGTGCGATCTATGATGTCTCTTACTGATTTACCGCTATTGTTTTGGGGTTATGCTCTAGAGACAGCCGCATTCACGTTAAATAGGGCGCCATCAAAATCCATTGAGACGACGCCTTATGAACTGTGGTTTGGCAAGAAACCAAAGTTGTCATTTCTGAAAGTTCGGGGTTGCGATGCTTATGTGAAAAAGCTTCAACCTGATAAGCTCGAACCCAAATCGGAGAAATGTGTCTTCATAGGATATCCAAAGGAAACTATTGGATACACCTTCTATCACAGATCCGAAGGCAAAAATTTTTGTTGCTAAATTCGGAAACTTTCTAGAGAAGGAGTTTCTCTCGAAAGAAGTGAGTGGGAGGAAAGTAGAAATTGATGAGGTAACTGTACCTACTCCCTTATTGGAAAGTAGTACATCATAGAAACCAGTTTCTATGACACCTACACCAATTAGTGAGGAAGCTAATGATGATGATCATGAAACTTCAGAACAAGATACTACTGAACCTCGTAGATCAACCAGAGTAAGATCCGCACCAGAGTGGTACGGTAATCCTGTTCTGGAAGTCATGCTACTAGATCATGATGAACCTACGAACTATGGAGAAGCGATGGTGAGCCCAGATTCCGCAAAATGGCTTGAAGCCATGAAATCTGAGATGGGATCCATGTATCAGAACAAAGTATGGACTTTGGTTGACTTGCCCAATGATCGGCAAGCAATTGAGAATAAATGGATCTTTAAGAAGAAGACTGACGCTGACGGTAATGTTACTGTCTACAAAGCTCGACTTGTCGCAAAAGGTTTTTGACAAGTTCAAGGGATTGACTACGATGAGACCTTCTCACCCGTAGCGATGCTTAAGTCTGTCCGAATCATGTTAGCAATTGCCGCATTTTATGATTATGAAATTTGGCAGATGGATGTCAAAACTGCATTCCTGAATGGATTTCTGGAAGAAGAGTTGTATATGATGCATCCGGAAGGTTTTGTTGATCCAAAGGGATCTAACAAAGTGTGCAAGCTCCAGCGATCCATTTATGGACTGGTGCAAGCCTCTCGGAGTTGGAATAAACGCTTTGATAGTGTGATCAAAGCATTTGGTTTTGTACAGACTTTTGCAGAAGCCTGTATTTACAAGAAACTGAGTGGGAGCTCTGTAGCATTTCTGATATTATATGTAGATGACATATTACTAATCGGAAATGATATAGAATTTCTGGATAGCATAAAGGGATACTTGAATAAGAGTTTTTCAATGAAAGACCTCGGTGAAGCTGCTTACATATTGGGCATTAAGATCTATAGAGACAGATCAAGACGCTTAATTGGACTTTCACAAAGCACATACCTTGACAAAGTTTTGAAAAAGTTCAAAATGGATCAAGCAAAGAAAGGATTCTTGCATGTGTTACAAGGTGTGAAATTGAGTAAGACTCAATGCCCGACCAATGCAGAAGATAGAGAGAAAATGAAAGATGTTCCCTATACTTCAGCCATAGGCTCTATCATGTATGCAATGCTGTGTACCAGACCTGATGAGTGTCTTGCTATAAGTCTAGCAGGGAGGTACCAAAGTAATCCAGGAGTGGATCACTGGACAGCGGTCAAGAACATCCTGAAATACCTGAAAAGGACTAAGGATATGTTTCTCATATATGGAGGTGACAAAGAGCTCATCGTAAATGGTTACGTTGATGCAAGCTTTGACACTGATCCGGATGATTCTAAATCGCAAACCGGATACGTGTTTACATTAAACGGTGGAGCTGTCAGTTGGTGCAGTTCTAAACAAAGCGTTGTGCCAGGATCTACATGTGAAGCGGAGTACATAGCTACTTCGGAAGCAGCAAACGAAGGAGTCTGGATGAAGGAATTCATATCCGATCTAGGTGTCATACCTAGTGCATCGGGTCCAATGAAAATCTTTTGTGACAATACTGGTGCAATTGCCTTGGCAAAGGAATCCAGATTTCACAAGAGAACCAAGCACATCAAGAGACACTTCAATTCCATCCGGGATCTAGTCCAGGTGGGAGACATAGAGATTTTCAAGATACATACGGATCTGAATGTTGCAGACCCATTGACTAAGCCTCTTCCACGGGCAAAACATGATCAGCACCAAAGCTCCATGGATGTTAGAATTATTACTGTGTAATCTAGATTATTGACTCTAGTGCAAGTGGGAGACTGAAGGAAATATGCCCTAAAGGCAATAATAATGTTATTATTTTATTTCCTTATATCATGATAAATGTTTATTATTCATGCTAGAATTGTATTATCCGGAAACATAATACTTGTGTGAATACATAGACAAACTAAACGTCACTAGTATGCCTCTACTTGACTAGCTCGTTAATCAAAGATGGTTATGTTTCCTAACCATAAGACATGTGTTGTCATTTGATTAACGGGATCACATTATTAGGAGAATGATGTGATTGACATGACCCATTCCATTAGCTTAGCACCCGATCGTTTAGTGTATTGCTATTGCTTTCTTCATGACTTATACATGTTCCTATGACTATGAGATTATGCAACTCCCGTTTGCCGGAGGAACACTTTGTGTGCTACCAAACGTCACAACATAACTGGGTGATTATAAAGGAGCTCTACAGGTGTCTCCAAAGGTACATGTTGGGTTGGCGTATTTTGAGATTAGGATTTGTCACTCCGATTGTCGGAGAGGTATCTCTGGGTCCTCCCAGTAATGCACATCACATAAGCCTTGCAAGCATTGCAACTAATGAGTTAGTTGCGAGATGATGTATTATGAAACGAGTAAAGAGACTTGCCGGTAACGAGATTGAACTAGGTATTGAGATACCGATGATCGAATCTCGGGCAAGTAACATACCGATGACAAAGGGAACAACGTATGTTGTTATGCGGTCTGACCGATAAAGATCTTCGTAGAATATGTAGGAGCCAATATGAGCATCCAGGTTCCGCTGTTGGTTATTGACCGGAGACGAGTCTTGGTCATATCTACATTGTTCTCGAACCCGTAGGGTCCGCACGCTTAAGGTTTCGATGATAGTTATATTATGAGTTTATGAGTTTTGATGTACCGAAGTTAGTTCGGAGTCTCGGATGTGATCACGGACATAACGAGGAGTCTCGACATGGCCGAGACATAAAGATTGATATACTGGACGACTATATTCGGACACCGGAAGTGTTCCGGGTGATTTCGGAGAAAACTGGAGAGCCGGAGGGTTACCGGAACCCTCCCGGGAGAAGTAATGGGCCATATGGGCTTTAGTGGAGAGAGAGAGGGGCAGCCAGGGTGGGCCGCGCGCCTCCTCCCCCCTGGTCCGAATTGGACTAGGAGAGGGGGGGCGGCGCCCCCCTTTCCTTCTCCCTCCCCACTTCCTTCCCCCTCCTAGTAGGAGTCCTACTCCTACTAGGAGGAGGACTCCTCCTTGGCGCGCCTATAGGGCCGGCCGGCCTCCTCCCCTTGCTCCTTTATATACGGGGGCAGGGGGCACCCCTAGACACACAAGTTGATCCACGTGATTGTTTTCTTAGCCGTGTGCGGTGCCCCCTTCCACCATAATCCTCGATAATATTGTAGCGGTGCTTAGGCGAAGCCCTGCGACCGTAGAACATCAAGATCATCACCATGCCGTCGTGCTGACGGAACTCTCCCCCGATGCTTTGCTGGATCAGAGTCCGGGGATCGTCATTGAGCTGAACATGTGCTAAAACTCGAAGGTTCCATAGTTTCGGTGCTTGATCGGTCGGGCCGTGAAGACGTACGACTACATCAACCGCGTTGTGCTAACGCTTCCGCTGTCGGTCTCCAAGGGTACGTAGATCACACTCTCCCCTGTCATTGCTATGCATCACCATGATCTTGCGTGTGTGTAGGAATTTTTTTGAAATTACTACGTTCCCCAACAAGTTGAGTAGTTGTGAATTTGAGAAATCCTTGTGTTGAAGTTTGTGATTCCTGTAGCATGCATGTATGGTGAACCGTTATGTGACGAAGTCGGAGCATGATTTATTTATTGATTGTCTTCCTTATGAGTGGCGATCGGGGGCGAGAAATGGTCCTTTCCTACCAATCTGTCCCCCTAGGAGCATGCGTGTAATACTTTGTTTCGGTAACTAATAGATTTTTGCAATAAGTATGTGAGTTCTCTATGACTAATGTTGAGTCCATGGATTATACGCACTCTCACCCTTCCACCATTGCTAGCCTCTCTAGTACCGCGCACCTTTCGCTGGTATCATAAACCCACCATATACCTTCCTCAAAACAGCCACCATACTTACCTATCATGGTATTTCCATAGCCACTCCGAGATATATTGCCATGCAACTTTCCACCGTTTCGTTTATTATGACACGCTCCATCATTGTCATATTTCTTTGCATGATCATGTAGTTGACATCATATTTGTGGCAAAGCCACCGTTCATAATTCTTTCATACATGTCACTCATGAGTCATTGCACATCCCGGTACACCGCCGGAAGCATTCATATAGAGTCATATCTTGTTCTAAGTATCGAGTTGTAAGTAAATAAAAGTGTGATCATCATCATTATTAGAGCATTGTCCCAGTGAGAAAAGGATGATGGAGACTCTGATTCCCCCATAAGTTGGGATTAGACTCCGGACGAAAAAAATAAAAAAAAGAGAAAAAAAGAGGCCATAAAAAAAGAGAAAATGCCCAAATAAAAAAATAAAAAAATGAGAGAAAAAGAGAGAAGGGGCAATGCTACTATCCTTTTACCACACTTGTGCTTCAAAGTAGCACCATGATCTTCATGACAGAGAGTCTCTTATGTTATAACTCTCATATACTAGTGGGAATTTTTCATTATAGAACTTGGCTTGTATATTCCAATGACGGGCTTCCTCAAAATGCCCTAGGTCTTTGTGAGAAAGCGAGTTGGATGCACACCCACTAATTTCTTTTGTTGAGCTTTCATACACTTATAGCTCTAGTGCATTCGTTGCATGGCAATCCCTACTCACTCACATTGATATCTATTGATGGGCATCTCCATAGCCCATTGATACGCCTAGTTGATGTGAGACTATCTTCTCCTTTTTGTCTTCCCGACAACCACCATTCTATTCCACCTATAGTGATATATCCATGGCTCACGCTCATGTATTGTGTGAAGATTGAAAAAGTTTGAGAACACCAAAGTATGAAACAAGTGCTTGGCTTGTCATCGGGGTTGTGCATGATTTAAATACGTTGTGTGGTGAAGATGGAGCATAGCCAGACTATATGATTTTGTAGGGATAGCTTTCTTTGGCCATGTTATTTTGAGAAGACATGATTTCTTGGTTAGTATACTTGAAGTATTATTATTTTTATGTCAATATTAAACTTTTGTCTTGAATCTTATGGATCTAAATATTCTTGCCACTATAAAGAGAACTACATGGATAAATATGTTAGGTAGCATTCCAAATCAAAAATTCTGTTTTTATCATTTACCTACTCGAGGATGAGCAGGAATTAAGCTTGGGGATGCTGATACGTCTCCAACGTACCTATAATTTTTGATTGTTCCATGCTATTATATTATCAACCTTGGATGTTTCATATGCATTTATATGCTATTTTATATGATTTTTGGGACTAACCTATTAACCCAGAGCACAGTGCCAGTGCCAGTTTCTTTTTTTTTCCCCTTGTTTTAGAGTATCGCAGAAAAGGAAACAGAGTCCAATTTTCCTGAAACTTCATGGAACTTATTTTTGAAAGGAAAGCAACCTGGGAGACTTGGAGTCCACGTAAGGGAAGCAACGAGGAAGCCATGAGGCATGGGGGGCGCCCTCCACCCTTGTGGGCCCCTCGTGGCTCCCCTGACGTACTTCTTCCGCCTATATATATATCACCATATACCCTAAAACGATCGGGGAGCACAATAGATCGGGAGTTCCACCGCCAGAAGCCTCCATAGCCACCGAAAACCAATCTAGACCCGTTCCGGCACCTTGTCGGAGGGGGCAATCCCTCTCCGGTGGCCATCTTCATCATCCCGGTGCTCTCCATGACGAGGAGGAAGTAGTTCTCCCTCGGGGTTGAGGGTATGTACCAGTAGCTATGTGTTTGATCTCTCTCTCTCTCTCTCTCATGTTCTTGAGGTGATACGATCTTGATGTATCGCGAGCTTTGCTATTATAGTTGGATCTTATGATGTTTCTCCCCCTCTACTCTCTTGTAATGGATTGAGATTCCCCTTTGAAGTTATCTTACTGGATTGAGTCTTTAAAGATTTGAGAATACTTGATGTATGTCTTGCCGTGCGTATCTATGGTGACAATGGGATATCACGTGATTCACTTGATGTATGTTTTGGTGATCAACTTGCGGGTTCCGCCCATGAACCTATGCATAGGGGTTGGCACACGTTTTCGTTGTGATTCTCCGGTAGAAACTTTGGGGCACTCTTTGAGGTTCCGTGTGTTGGTTGAGTAGATGAATCTGATATTGTGTGGCACATATCGTATAATCATACCCACAGATACTTGAGGTGACATTGGAGTATCTAGGTGACGTTAGGGTTTTGGTTGATTTGTGTCTTAAGGTGTTATTCTAGTACGAACTCTAGGGCTGTTTGTGACACTTACAGGAATAGCCCAACGGATTGATTGGAAAGAATAACTTTGAGGTGGTTTCGTACCCTACCATAATCTCTTCGTTTGTTCTCTGCTATTAGTGACTTTGGAGTGACTCTTTGTTGCATGTTGAGGGATAGTTATGTGATCCAATTATGTTATTATTGTTGAGAGAACTTGCACTAGTGAAAGTATGAACCCTAGGCCTTGTTTCCTAGCATTGCAATACCGTTTACACTCACTTTTACCATTAGTTACCTTGCTGTTTTTATATTTTCATATTACAAAAACTATTATCTACCACCCATATACCACTTGTATCACCATCTCTTCGCCGAACTAGTGCACCTATACAATTTACCATTGTATTGGGTGTGTTGGGGACACAAGAGACTCTTTTTTGTTTGGTTGCAGGGTTGCATGAGAGAGACCATCTTCATCCTATGCCTCCTACGGATTGATAAACCTTAGGTCATCCACTTGAGGGAAATTTGCTACTGTCCTACAAACCTTTGCACTTCGAGGCCCAACAATGTTTACAAGAAGAATGTTGTGTAGTAGACATCAGGAAGACAGTCTTCCCACTTGGTTCCTTGGGCCAATGCACATGCCCGGAGCATATCTTCGACTATTTGATTTACTCGCTCAGTCTGTCCATCTGTCTGGGGATGATAAGTCGTGCTGTACTTCAGAGTAGTCCCCAAGGCTTGATGTAGTCGAGACCAAAATGCTGAAGTGAAGAGTGATCCCCTGTCAGAGGTGATGGTCTTGGGTACTCCATGCAAGCTGACAATTCATGACACATATAATTGTGCAAGTTGATTTGCACGGTAGGTGCTCCAGATGGGAAGGAAATGTGCCACCTTCATTGAGGTGTCCACTATGACCCATATTGTGTTGTTTCCTCGATGAGACCTTGGTAATCCGGTGATAAATCCATGCAGATATCGGCCCATTTCCATTGGGATACTGGCAGAGGTTGGAGGAGTCCGACGGGTTTTTGGTGTTCCGCCTTTACCTTGTTGCATATATCGCAACAGGACACAAAGTATGCGATGTATTTCTTCATTCCATCCCACCAGAATACCTGACGAAGGTGTTTATACATTTTGGTACCACCTGGGTGAATTGAGTATGGTGCTTCATGTGCTTCTACCAAAATCTTCTTCTTCAGACCTTCGAGGTTGCGTACGCAAATCCTTCCGCGGAAACTTAGTGTACCTCGTTGATCCCTTGAGAAATCCGGTGCATGCCCTTTGTGCATCTTCTGGACATATATTTTCAATAGTTTGTCATCTGCCTAAGCACAATGGATTTCTTCTTCGAGAGTAGGGGAAACTCCCAATATGTTGGCAAGACAGGCATCGGTGATCACCAAATTGACCTGAGTGATTTCTTCATAAAGCTCAAGAGGCAATGAATCCATGAGAGCATTAAGGTTGGCTAGTTTGCGGCTGAGGTTGTAGTCCTTAACCAACTTGAGCCATCTTCACTGTCGAAGGTTCAGATCAGGCTGGGTGAATATATACTTGAGACTCTTGTGGTCGGTAAATATCTATCCGTTCTTTCCAATCAGGCAGTGTCTCCAGATCTTCAAAGCGTGCACCACCGCGGCCAATTCCAAATCATAAGTGGGGTAATTTCCTTCGTGTTGCCGCAGTTGTCGGGATGCATAAGCCAAAAACTTGCCATCTTGCATGAGTACGCATCCAAGACCTTTTCTGGAGGCGTCACAGTAGACATCGAAACTGCGGTAGATGTCTGGAAGAGTCAATACTGGTGCTGTCGTTAGCCTGATTTTTAACTCATTGAAACTCCGCTCGTAGTCCTCAGTCCATTCAAACTTCTTATCCTTCTTGAGGAGCTCGGTCATTGGCTTGGCAATCTTGGAGAATCCTTCAATAAAACGGTGATAATATCCGGCTTGTCCAAGGAAACTCCGGATTTCTGAGACTGTCGTGGGTGCGGACAAATCAAGTACATCTTTCACCTTGCTTAGATCCATTGAGATTCCTTCTGCCAAGAGGACATGCCCGAGGAATCCAACTTGCTGGAGCCAGAACTCACATTTGCTGAACTTGGCATAAAGCTGATGGTCGTGAAGCCTTTGCAAAACTGCTCGAAGATGTTCCTTGTGCTCGTCTTTGCTGTTGGAGTAAATGAGGATGTCATAAATGAACACCACCACAAATTTGTCCAAGAAATCCATAAACACCTTGTTCATCATATGCATGAAGAAGGCGGGGGCGTTGGTGAGGCCGAAGGACATAACGGTATACTCATAAAGACCGTACCGAGTGGTGAACGCGGTCTTGGGAATATCCTCTTTCTTTATCTTGAGATGATGATATCCTGTCCTCAAATCAATTTTGGAGAATACTTTGGCTCCGTTGAGTTGATCAAACAGATTGCCAATCCTTGGCAGGGGATATTTGTTTTTGATGGTGACGTCATTCAGCTATCGGTAGTTTACGCACATTCGCAGGGTGCCATCCTTTTTATCCACGAATATCGCGGGCGATCCCCATGGAGAAGAGCTGGGGTGGATGTATCCTTTCTGCAGCATCTCATCCAGCTGTTTCTTTAATTCCACCAATTCTGATGAAGGCATCCGATAATATTTCTTGTGTATTGGTGTGGTTCCAAGCACCAAATCAATTGCAAATTCCAGTTCTCTGTCAGGCGGCATGCCTGGTAATTCTTCTGGGAATACATCTGGGTACTCATTGACCACTGGAATTAGCTCCACCTCTTCTGCCACGGCCGTGAACATCATATCCTTCTTGGGTATGCCCTTGCGGGCATAAAAACTTGTGGTACGACCTTCCGTATTTGTCATGGTAACTTCTCTGGTCGCATAGTTGATGCATGCTTGGTATTGGCTTAACCAATTCATGCCCAAAATAATATCCAATTTGTTGGAATCGATGATTATCAGAGATGTTGGAAACTTGATGCCCTTGATATCAATTTCCAGATTGCGGCATACCTGATTTATTCTGAGCAGGGATCCTGGGGATTGTACCATCATGTGTTTTCCAAAATCGAGCAAGAAAATTTGTTTTGGGCAGCAAAACTCCGCGAGATAAAAGAGTGGGAAGCCCCAGAGTCAAATAAAATTACGGCGGGTATGTCGTTAACAAGGAACATACCAATGACGACGTCTGGGTCCTCTTGGGCTTCGTCCGTGGAGATATGATGGATTTGCCCTGGGATCATATCGGGGGAGGAATACGGCTCCATGTAGTTGACTTGCGGATGGAATGGAGTTATTTGCTTGTTGTTCTTGGGGCACTGCCTGGCATAATGTCCTGTTTTCCCACAGCTGAAACATGAGTTGTTGCGCTGGCAATCTTCGCGCACCAGGCTGGTCATGATATTCTTGACTTGAGCGGTGGTCTTGTTGACATTTTGCTGCCAGTTGGGTTTGTACTCCACCTGAGTCTATTGCCAAGTACGAGCCTTCTGCACTGGTTGCATCTCCTTCTTCGTCTCGAATTTGCGCTTGTGGTCATTAATAGCTGGGTTGTTGTCGTCTAGGAGCTTGTGTTCCCTTTCTGCCATGAGGGCCTTGTTCACCAGAGTCAGGAAGTCTGGAAAATCAAACATGCTGATGGTGCACCTGAGATGCTGATTCAGGCCTGCAAGAAATCTGTCGATCTCCCATTCTTCTGTGGCCACATCGTAGAGAGAATAGCGGGACAAATGGTTGAACTTATTCAGATACTCGTTGACTGTCATGCTGCCTTGAGTGAGGGCGAGGAATTCACCCTGCATGATTTTCATAATCCCGATGGGAATATGATACTTGCGGAAATGATCCTTGAATTTAGCCCAAGTAATTTCCTCATCCGCGGGCCATATTGCTTTAGCATTATCCCACCATATAGCGGCAGCTCCTTCAAGATAATGCGTTGTGAAGGGAACCTTGTCTCCTTCTTGACTGCGAGCAATCTCCAGTTTCCTCTCAATAGTCCTTAACCAATCATCGGCGTCCAATGGATCAATAACTTGGCTGAAGCTGGGAGGCTTGGTTCACTGAAAATCCGACAGCTTAGAGTGATGGCCATTCTGGTTTCCATTCTTCCCAACCATAATTTGCACACTTCTCAATATTTCCAGCAGATCGTTGCTCCTCCTTTATTCAAACATTCACAGGATTTGCTCAGTGGAAGGCAGATGTGGCAGTGGAGACAGAAGTGGCTGGTATGGCTCGGGGGAATGCCCTGCCTGTCGTGCGGAGCGACGGACAGGGACATCCTCACCAGCTTGACTGCTACTGCCTCCACGTGTCATCCTATTATTTATTTATTTCCAATACATATCAACCGTTATGAGAAAAACCCAACGTGGGAGGAAAGCCATTGACAAATCCCAGAAGAAAATAGCGAAAGAAAGCCAAAGCAACATAATTATACATAGACTCAACATGGAAGTAATCATCACAACGGGTCTACTACCCTCATACATGAAACTAAACATCATGACACATGCGACTACACTCATACATCATACTCACGACGAAAGCGATACTCTAGCGGTCTACTGCTCGGACTGCGCTGCTGCGGGCTCCTCTCCTGAGCTGGACCCAGATCCTGAACTGATAGTAGAGACCTCCGGGTTAAGAGAGACGCGACGGCGCTGCCTCGAGGGCTCTCCCTCAGGGGTAGGCACGGGATGGGATCTAAGCATAGGAGCGGCAGGAGTAGCGACAAGGGAAGCCCACGCAGCAGGAGCACTGCGAGGGGTCACAATCAGAGGGTTAATGGTACCCTGCGAAGTCACCAGGGGAATGGAGGCGGGAGGAACTAGAGTAGTGTAGATGACAGTGGGAAGAGGGTTCCTAGTACGAGCAGTAGCGAGAGCTGTTCGAGCGCGTGAAAGCTCCCGAGCTAACTCGTAGTTCAGGAGATAACTGGCAGTGATATAGCAAGAAAGGTGGCTAGTGGGACGATCGCACACCGGATTAATCAAAGGAAAGCGGATACACCCATTCTCGTGCAGAGATGGGTAGTAGAAGAAACATGGGTGGGTGTGCATGCGAACCTCGTTGTAGCGCAAGTCTACAAGAGCCTCGATAGCAGCAAACTGAACCGCCTGAGATGGTGTAGAAGCAAGATAGTGTAAGCGCCGGAAGGGGAACTATGGTGTAGAGTGACCCCAGCATAATACTCATACAATGCACCGGTGAGATGCTCCCGATACACCCGATACTCTGGATTAGCACCCTCTAGATAGAGTCGTCCCCACACGTTCTGAAGCAGGTGCGGCGATGTGTACGGGGCTGGCTCAGGATGGTACAAGATCGGTACTGGAGCCATCTACACTCACAAACCATACCGTTAGTAATAACAACAAATAAACATGCATGCAATGCAGCAACCAATTTCTATGAATACCGGCACTCAGACGAAGCTATCTACCATTTCACTAACGCACTAACGGTCTAGCATGCCCTACAATCAGCGTGGCTCTAATACCAAGTGTTGTGGCAACCCGACTCAGAGCAACCGGTTCACCTTGCATTGCTAGCCCAGAGATCAAGTCTTCTGGCAATGCACAACAACTTAGTACAGAAACAACCGCTTTATTGATGCTAGCGGATTACATAAGTCTGATATTACATCGAGATACGAGGCCAAGCGACACTCATAGTGCTGCTAAACAGTATGTACATTATTTAATGAACATGACGAGGGCCTCGATCACACGAACTACGCGACAGCAGAAGAACGACGAAGTGGAACTCCATAGCACCGGGACACCAACGTGGACACGGCCTAGACGCAAGATGCTCTCTGATGTGAATCGACTTGCCTGAAAGCTGGCATGACACACTAGGTCAATACATTAAATGTACTTGCAAGCTCACAACAAACATAAGCACGATGACCGACAATATCATGACAATTAATCAAATTAATGCAAAAGCAAGAGTTACTAGTCATGCAATGAAACCAATACACACACCGAGTCTCACAGACTCGCTTACCAGACGGTTACCTCGTAACCAAGCGGTGACCATACCGGGGTCACAACTGAAAACCAACCACTCATGAACAACTTGAGAGTTCATGAAACACACAGCATCGCAACAATCATTTAGTTTGCAAGATTATTTATAAAAGTTGATCCATGGTGTGACTTACTTCCGAGCTATGCCCATAACCGAGGACGTGGCTATCGATAGATTAAATACACTCTGCAGAGGTAGCGCACTTTACCCACACTACGGAACACCTGGCCTCGCACTCCCATTCGGGTGGACCAAAGTGTTCCGACGAAACCCTCCCTTTGTCATGGCACTCTCCCGGCCACTCCGACCAACTCCTTCTCAGGGCTAGGTCTTGGGTGGCCACGTGCCTACCAAAGGCACCAACGGCCACCGTCATGGCAAAATGGTCCCAAACGAGGACAAGGTACCACAAAAACAAAAACGAGCACACAAGGTTATGTCTGCTTACCGGGCCAGGGTATGCACGCCCGTAACCTTCCCTCGCGGGAGGCACTGGTGAGAGGCACAACAAAGGACCGAATCAAGACCTTCCCACAAGGTAAATGTGGTCGCACTGAATAAAAACCCGATTCAGTGGCACCATGATGGGATCAACACCATATTCAAGTTGAACTTAATCAAGTTTAACTTTGACAAAAACTTTTTATAAATATCAATGATATTGTGACTTAATCACGCAACTAATCGACATGCAATCAAATAACACAAGGATATGGATCAAACTTATCTACATAATTAACTTGCAATATTCAGGATCCAAAAACTTCACTGGTCCTAATTCATTTTTATTATCCAGCAATATTTTTATTAACTCATCATTTTTATGAAAATCTCATTAAGTAAAAGAACTATCATTTTCTACCATAGCAAAATGACTAATGCAAAATTTTACTCTACTTGACCAAACAAGTTCATGAAATTTACCAGTAACTAAAACAAGCATATCAAACATGGTAAAGTAACTAGCAATTAACAAAATTTATTTATCAATTTTTAAATGCAAGTAAAGACTCATATTGAAGTAGAAAATCATAGATATTGAAATAGCACCATCCAAATGTTGGTGTGGCTTGCCTTAGTGTAGGGGAGGATCACACCCCTCTTGGTTTGCTTCAAGACAAGCTTCTCCTTCTGAAAATAATTAATCACCACAAAAACAAATATCAAAACCCATTCTGAAAATCACGAGAAATTCTAGACAGCAAGGAAAAATCCACCTTTTGGTGTGCTGCTAGAGCTTTCTGAAACAAAGACAATGCAAAAAGAATCAAATCATTTGGACTTATGGTTAAGAAATGATGGCTGGTCAAAGTTTAGGTCAATTTCTGAATAAATTTGAATTAAACATAAATTCCTTGGGGGTGACGTCGAAGGCGTAAAAGAGAAATACGTCTCCACTCGTACCGCTTCGTGCGCGAGTGGTGAGGCTGGCGGGTGGGCCCCGCTGATACGTCTCCAACGTATCTATATTTTTTATTGTTGCATGCTATTATATTACCCGTTTTGGATGTTAATGGGCTTTATTATACACTTCTATATTATTTTTGGGACTAGCCTATTAACCGGAGGCCCAGCCCAAAATGTTGTTTTATTGCCTATTTCAGTGTTTCGAAGAAAAGGAATATCAAATGGAGTCCAAACGGAATGAAACCTTCGGGAGAGTTATTTTTGGAACGGAAGCAACCCAGGAGACTTGGAGTAGATGTCAGGGAAGCTTCGAGGAAGCCACGAGGCAGGGAGGCGCGCACCCACCCTCGTGGGCCCCTCGTGGTTCCCCTGACCGACTTCTTTCGCCTATATATGTCCATATACCCTAAAAACATCGAGGAGCAGAATAGGTCGGGAGTTCCGTCGCCAGAAGCCTCCGTAGCCACCTAAAACCAATCTAGACCCATTCCGGCACCCTGCCGGAGGGGGGGAATCCCTCTCCGGTGGCCATCTTCATCATCTCGGTGCTCTCCATGACGAGGAGGGAGTAGTTGTCCCTCGGGGCCGAGGGTATGTACCAGTAGCTATGTGTTTGATCTCTCTCTTGTGTTCTTGAGTCAGCACGATCTTGATGTATCGCGAGCTTTGCTATTATATTTGGATCTTATGATGTTTCTCCCCCTCTACTCTCTTGTGATGAATTGAGTTTTCCCTTTGAAGTTATCTTATCGGATTGAGTCTTTAAGGATTTGAGAACACTTGATGTATGTCTTGCATGTGCTTATCTGTGGTGACAATGGGATATCACATGATCCACTTGATGTATGTTTTGGTGATCAACTTGCGAGTTCCATGACCTCGTGAACTTATGCATAGGGGTTGGCACACGTTTTCGTCTTGACTCTCTGGTAGAAACTTTGGGGCACTCTTTGAAGTTCTTTGTGTTGGTTGAATAGATGAATCTGAGATAGTGTGATGCATATCGTATAATCATACCCACGGATACTTGTGGTCACATTGGAGTATCTAGGTGACATTAGGGTTTTGGTTGATTTGTGTCTTAAGGTGTTATTCTAGTACGAACTCTATGATAGATCGAACGGAAAGAATAGTTGCATGTTATTTTACTACGGACTCTTGAATAGATCGATCAGAAAGGATAACTTTGAGGTGGTTTCGTACCCTACCATAATCTCTTCGTTTGTTCTCCGCTATTAGTGACTTTGGAGTGACTCTTTGTTGCATGTTGAGGGATAGTTATATGATCCAATTATGTTATTATTGTTGGGAGGACTTGCACTAGTGAAAGTATGTACCCTAGGCCTTGTTTCCTAGCATTGCAATACCATTTGTGCTCACTTTTATCACTTGCTACCTTGCTATTTTTATATTTTTCATATTACAAAAACCATTATTTGCTATCCATATTGCACTTGTATCACCATCTCTTCGCCGAACTAGTGCACCTATACAATTTACCATTGTATTGGGTGTGTTTGGGACACAAGAGACTCTTTGTTATTTGGTTGAGGGTTGTTTAAGAGAGACCATCTTCATCCCATGCCTCCCATGGATTGATAAACCTTAGGTCATCCACTTGAGGGAAATTTGCTATTGTCCTACAAACCTCTGCACTTGGAGGCCCAACAACGTCTACAAGAAGAAGGTTGTGTAGTAGACATCAAGCTCTTTTCTGGCGACGTTGCCAGGGAGGTTAGCGCTTGAAGGTATATCTTTAGATCTTGCAATCGAATCTTTTTGTTTCTTGTTTTATCACTAGTTTAGTCTATAAAAGAAAACTACAAAAAAATGAAATTGAGGATACCTCATATGCTTCATCTTTTTAATGTCTTCCATGAAAATAAGGATTCCGATAATTGTGCCAAATTGTTACAATGAAGAATGCATTAGAATGTTAGGCACTAAATCTTTGTATGATGAGCATGATTGCAACGTTGTTAGTATAAATTCCTTGAATACCTATGATGCTAATGATATGCAAAGCCACAAGCTTGGGGATGCTATGTTTGATGAAGATGATATCTTTTGTCCCCCAAGTTTTGATGAGAAAATTTATTATGATGAAAGCATGCCTCCTATTTATGATGATTATATTGATGGAAGTGGATTTGGAGAGGTCATGACTTTATTTAGTGATGAATCCACTATTTCGGAAGAGGTTCCAATTGATTATGAGAATAAAGTTGCTATCTATGATGATTATTGTGATGACATGTATGCTATAAAGAATAATGATAACCATGAAACTTGTCATCATGATTTTAGTTTTCAATTGGATTATGCCTCACATGATAGTTATTTTGTTGAGTTTGCTCCCACTACTATTCATGAGAAGAAATTCGCTTATGTGGAGAGTAATAAAATTTATATGCTTGGGGATCATGAAAAGAATGCTTTATGTGATAGTTATATTGTTGAATTCATTCATGATGCTACTGAAAATTATTATGAGGGAGGAACATATGCTTGTAGGAATTGCAATAATATCAAGTTTCCTCTCTATGTGTTGAAAATCTTGAAGATTTGCTTATTTTACCTTCCTATGCAAGTTGATTTTTGTTCCCATAAATTGTTTGCTCACAAAATCCCTATGCATAGGAAGTGGGTTAGACTTAAATGTGTTAGTCATATTCTTTATGATGCTCTCTTTATGTTATAATTCTTATCTTTTATATGAGTATCATTGAAATCATCATGCCTAGCTAGGGGCGTTAAACGATAGCGCTTGTTGGGAGGCAACCCAATTTTATTTTTGTCCCTTGCTTTTTGTTCCTGTTTAGTAATAAATAATTTATCTAGCCTCTGTTATGATTGAGTTTTTATGTTTTAATTAGTGTTTGTGCCAAGTAGAACCTTTGGGAAGACTTGGGGAAAGTATTTGCGATCTTGCTGTAAAAAACAGAAACTTTAGCGCTCACGAGATTTGCTGCCTTTTTTATTGAAGAGTGCTATTTAGCTAATTATTTTTGCAGATGATTAATAGATAAACTCCTAACGTCCAGCAATTTATTTTAGAATTTTTGGGGTTCCAGAAGTAGTCGAAACCTACATATTACTACAGACTGTTCTGTTTTTGACAGATTCTGTTTTCTATGTGTTGTTTGCTTATTTTGATGAATCTATGAGTAGTATCGGATGGTATGAACCATAGATGAGTTGGAATATCGTAGATATTACACCAATATGAATTTAGAATGAGTTCACAATAGTACCTAAGTGGTGATTTATTTTCTTATACTAACGGAGCTTACGAGTTTTCTGTTAAGTTTTGTGTTGTGAAGTTTCCAAGTTTTGGGTAAAGATTCGATGGAATATGGAATCGTGTGGATTGGACACCAACAAAGAAAAACATGTTGGACTATGTCACTGTTGAGACCAGTACTGAAACCGCGTTAATTACTACCAGTGGCGGAGGCAGGAATAGTTCTTAGGTGTGACGATATCTACGAAGGAGAAAACCATGTACATATAATGTAATTATGTGAGAGCTCACTATATTAGTTATATAAATACTTTGTGTTTAACAAGCAAAATCAAAATTGAAAACCAATGTATTAGTTTTGTCAATAGGGGATACCTAAAATATATGAGCTTATTTTGGCAGACGACAACAAAATTTGCTTCAAAAATTTAAAGTTCAATTTCAATTCTAAATTAACTTTCTTTCTTTACATTTTTAGAACACTTTCATTCATCATTTGATCTTCTTATTCTATGCCATTTTGTGCTCAGTCGCGCTTGCGTCCTCGTATGGCCCGATTCAATGCCGGCCACTGCCTCTCCCTGCTTGTTGCTTGCTACTGCACACATTCGGCCATGCAGCGAAAGGATTTCCATTTTCCAGAATTTTGAACCCGACGAACGTGTGTTGATTTGTGCGTGGAGTGTAACTCGCAAGACCACTTGCCGATGCATTAGGACCATCATTAAGTCAGCAATCAACTCAGCTGGCTCAACACGTACAATACCTTATCAATTATAATCAAGATGCACACATACTAGTACTCGTATATATACCAGTATATTTATTGGTGGAATTTGAGGTATGGCAGCCGCCAATCATAGCCAGATTGCTAGCACCGCCCTCGGCACGTAGGCGCAAGCGCAACTGCGTTCATGATTTCTATAAAGATGGAGGGGGTTTCTGTAAAAATGCCAGGCCAAGCGGGTGTGGCATGACATGGCCAGCGTGGCGTCATTTGTCAACTTTTGATTGGTTTTGGACTAAATCTTCACATACATTGCTAGTTTAGGGATGAGGTGATCATCTTTTGCAAGGTTGTGGGCTAAACCATCATATCTATTGCAAGTTTATGGGTCTATAGTCCTCTTGCCTCTTCAGTTTATAATACGTACCAATGAATGTAGGGACTTTGTAAAAGGAAAAGGCTAACGTGGATATGCTGCCACGAGCCACAACCCCCGTACACGACAGTACTACACGTCCTCTTGTGTGGCCACACGTGGAGCAATGCACATAAAACGTACGAAACACGCCCCAGCCCTTTCTAGAACGAATCTTTGAACCCACGTTCAATGATGCATTGGTGGTAATCCTTTAGCTAGGAAAAGAAAAGAAGATGCACTAGCACTATTGTTAACAGCACCAAATCTATGCCAGCATCATGTTGTTCGTCGACTAGATCTAGATGCACCACACGAGACAAGGTAACTAAAAATGAGACAGTGCCCAAAAATTATTAAGCCCAAACTTCCCTTACATGCGATATTATTGCTGATCCATCGATCTCCATCGCACGAAGGGTATGAGGGCTAGCAAAAACTGTTGCAAGAGTCGGTAGTACGATCGATGTGCCGCACCAGGAGCAGGAGGCTGGATCGATGGCCGGCTAGCTACAAGCTAGGAAACATCCACGGTTTGTCCCTGTCGTGGCTACACAAAGCAACACCCAAAGAAACGCAGCTAAGCTAGGCGCGGAGGCCGCGCTTTCGGCAGAAAACCTACGGTGAGTCGGTAATCCATCATCATGCCTGTCGAGAAAAGGAGGAGCAAAAGGTTGATTAGATTTAAGAATCGAGCGATCGCCGGCCGTCGGGGCATTTCCGGCAGACGATTCCCTTGCCACCTCGTCGATCAGGGGGTAGTGACAGTGGAGTGTCCCTGACAGCGACCTGACCTGCGGTGACCGGTGACCCGGCGCCCCTACGCAGCGCGCCAGTATATATGCAGCGATAGCACGCCTCGTTTGTTGCACACCACCACCTCACCTCACTCTCGCTCGCTCTCTCTCCCTGACGGGGAGTCTACAGCTCGATTACGAGTAGTTATTGTTGGAATGGAGCAGTATGGCTGGGGAAGGGAGGAGGGAGGGTGGAGGAAAGGGCCGTGGACGGCGCAGGAAGACAAGCTGCTGCTCGGCTATGTTCGGCAGCAGGGGGATGGGAGGTGGAATTCTGTCGCCAAGCTCACAGGTGCGCAATCATTCGTGTTCGTTAAATTTGGGCTGCATGCGTACGGGTACGTGCGCATGCAAATTCGTCGAGCTTGCATGTCGCTAAGCTCGTTTTGCTGCAGGTCTGAAGAGAAGCGGGAAGAGCTGCAGGCTTCGGTGGGTGAATTACCTGCGACCTGACCTCAAGAGAGGCAAGATCACGCCGCAGGAGGAGACCGTCATACTCGAGCTCCATGCCTTGTGGGGAAACAGGTAAAAAATCTTTAGTTTGCGGATGTGCATGCATGCCATGAGCCCATGATCGATGGGATCGAGCTCACAAAACACACGCACTTAATTTGTGATGATCGATCTTCTGCCAGATGGTCGACGATTGCGCGTAGCCTCCCCGGCCGGACGGACAACGAGATCAAGAACTACTGGCGGACGCACTTCAAGAAGGGCAAGCCGTCGTCCAAGAACATCGAGCGCGCCAGGGCGCGCTTCCTCAAGCAGCGCCGCGAGATCATGCAAGGTCACCACGAGCACCAGCGCGACGTCCAGGACGACGACGGCGCTGCTAGCGCGGACAACAACGGCGACGGCGCGGCTAGCCATCACGCAGATGAAGCAACAACATGGCCAGCACCGCCGCCGGCGCAGGACGACGACGACCTGGCGATGATGCGGGATATGGCGGACATGGACGACTTCCTGCAGTACCATGATCCAATGTCGACGTCGGCCTACTTCCTCCTCAACGGCGGCGATGGCGCCGCCAGCGACGCGGGTTCCAGCGGGGAGATCGACGCCTGCGGCGCCACGTGGGGCAGCTTGTGGAACCTCGACGACCTCGACGTTGTAGATGACGTCGGTGGTGGCGGCGCGTGCGGCTGGGGCAGCTTCGCTTTGCTCCAAGATCACGGACTCGCTTTCTACTAGCCTAGCATATACAATGGCAAAGCCTATGCTGTGGAGGGTACACGTAGCGGCTATGTACGTGTGGTGTTGGTGGATAAGGATGCGTCGCCAACTATAGCCCCCACTTCGACTAGCCTGCCACGTTGGCATGTCTAGCTCCTTTTAGAGCAATTTTTAGGAAAAGAAAATAAACTACTCCCTCCGTCTCATAATGTAAGATGCTTTTTAATATTACATTAATATAAAAATGTCTTACATTATGTAACGAAGGAAGTATTATACTGGTAGGTTTTTTTCCTTTGAAAAGGCAATGAAAGAAAGGACAGGTGTTCAAAGGTGCACTTAAGCCACCTAGCTCACGTATTCTCTCGGTTACATTTACTCCGCGTCTAACTTCTACTACCTTCCTTTCTAAATATAAGACGTTTTGTCAATTTAAATTTAACCGACAAGACGTTTTATATTAAAAAAGAAATGGTGTATTATGCATATCAAAAGAAATACCTTTTTATCTAAGCTCATGTACTTGTTATGCCGCTATGTATTTGATGTATCACATACTCTGGACAATAATAGTTATTTTCTTTGTCATAATCGACTTTGTTCTATTCTAACACATCATACTTTACACTGCCTTGTTCGTGCAGTATCTATTTTTGTTATTCGTGCCATGATATTGCCTTGTTGGGCCTTTGTGTCCGTTCAGTCCTTTTCCCTTTATTTCGCTTTGTATGGCTCTATCTATATTCTCACACCCTAAAGAAAGGAAGCGGTTATGTATCCCATGTTGTAAGATCTAAGGACGTCTCGACTCAACGGTGCCCTCCCAGCGCTGCTATTGGACTGACACAAGTAGCTCCCTATGATTAAAGGAGTTTTCCTCATGTGTCACGCGGTGCGGTGCTGGCGACACGCGGTGGCGTGCGACCTACGCGGCGGATCTCCTCGCCGCCCGCTCGATCACGTTCGACGTCGACAAGATCGTGCTTCGACACGAGGCGCTTCGGCTGGTCCTTCTCGATGGGGAGGGGCGCACGGTTGACGCGCGCTCTCTTCGTGAGGGCGAGTACATCGACATCGGGCACATAGTGCCATTCCCGTGTTTTTTTGCCAGGATCTGGGACAGGCTGCCGGTGCCCTCGACGGCGTCGAAGCCGGCGATCGATCCCGACGGACCGTCACGTCTTGATGTGGGGAGGCGCGGTACACGCCTGTGTGCCACCAAGGAGATCGAGCGACCCGGGGCTGCTGGGTGCGGGACCTAGGGGTGGCACCCCACCACCCATGGCGGATGTAGCCCACGTGGACGGCGATCCAGGCCGCCATGAGAGGAGCGATGTGGGCACCGCGGGTATAAAACCCAAACCCTACCACATCCTTGATCTCGATTCCGCCCTCTCCCACCTCTGGGCGGCGCCAAAAACCCTAGATCCAGTTTCCCCCCTTCCTTCCACTGGTGGCGCGACAAGGTTGGAGGCGACGAAAGGTCGTTCGCGGAGGTCGTGGCTTCTCCGGCGTGGGCTTCTCCGATGGCTGGTGGCGGGGGGCGTGGCTACCGGGGCGACAAGCACGACGGCGGTGGAGCCGAGTGGGCGGATCGGGGAGCTGGGCGCTTTGACCATGGGCGCAAGTTCTCCTGGCGGAGGAACGATGGCGAGGCCGACCACGCCTCCTCCAACGCCGTCCATTCTACGGGCGCTGCTGATCTATGGGAAGCTGCTGCGGCTGGTCGCCAAGAGCCCAGATCCGGTGGGGTTTGGGTGGAGAAACCCAAGGCCATGTCTGGATCTGGTGGAGGGGACAACATCGACAAGCAGCTTGGGGAGATGCGCAGCGCCGCATGCTGGGCAACCAAACCACTCAGGTGAACTCGCCCATGAACCATAATGCCTGTCTGATCTACAAGTCACCTGAGGATACCCCTGCTAGATGCCCGCAAGCCTTTTGTGAGAGATGCAGCAAACTAGGCCATCTTGCTTCTGTTTGTGTTGAGTTTCTTCCTTGGGATTGCATTGCATCGATGTGTTCCTTCTCTGCTAAGGGGCAAGGATTTTATTACATACATGATTCGTGTACTGCTAGGCAGATGAAAGAGCGTGAGACTAGTGTGATGATCACTATTGTGGAGGGGCACACTTCTACTAAGGATATGGAATTTGAGTTATCTCAATACATTGCTACTGAATGGAGATGTACGGCTAGAGCCATTGGACCTGGTGTTTTTATTGTTAGGTTTCCTAATCGTCGTGATGTTTCCAAAGCTTGCTATATTGGCAGAATGACCCTCAAATCCACTGGTACTGTGGTGAAAATTGATCCCTGGACCTCGGCTCTTGGAGTCAAAGGGGTTATGGAGAAAGCCTGGATTAAAGTCAGCAATGTCCCCTTGGAGAAAAGGAATGAAAGGAACCTGACATTTGTCTCCTCTCTGGTTGGTGTCCCCTTGGAAATCGATGGGGCTACGCTTCATCGCCCTGAATATATGCGTGTGGAAATTGGTTGCAGGAATGTGGATGAAATTCCACATGTAGCTGAGGCAGTGCTGGGGGGGTCACTTTTTTGATTTTTATTACGAGCTAGATCAGGTGCTGGTCAGGGACCTAGATCGTGGGAAAACAACAATGACTATTCCTCCTGAGTCTGGAAATCATACGTTTAAGAAGATGAAAATACAAACTGCTAATGGAAAGAATGATGTGGGAACTTCCTCCAATGCTACTGGTACATCATTTGGCTCTCAGTGTAAGGGCCAGGATAAACAACAGGACTCTCCTGAAGATGAGGGCTCGGGCGAGTCTCTCGGTAACACTCTCCTGATCGACACTCTAGCCATGGAGCATGGTGAGGCGGAGAAAAAGAAAAGAAAGAGTGATCTACCCTCTGGCAAACACGCTATTTTTGGAAATGTAAGCACTCCCTCCCTGGTGAACTCAATAAAGTATCCTGCAAGTTGTACAGTTTCATGCAATATGAAAAAATCCTATGCTGACACGGTCAAATGTGGTACCTCTATGAAACCCCTGCAGGAGAGTGAGATTTTCGAGGGGAAGGGGCCGAGCAAATATATTGTCCAGTCCCCTGATTCTTCGATGGACAACGAGAATGAGGTGATTCCCACCCCACCCATTGTTACGGAAGAGAATCTCCGCTTCAGTTTGCGCAATCCTCAGACTAACCTGATGTGAATTGATGAAAAGGCAGCAACGGTGGCCAAGAAGCGCAATCTGGAAGGTAATAATAATACTAGCAATAATGTTTTTACTTTTCTTTCCTTAGTCTTCTTTAGCCTTTCTAGTTTAGCTTTTTCTTTTCTTTATTCCTCCCCTTGAGGAATTTTGTAATTGTTATCTCTCTTCTTTCAATAAAATGATGTGGGGTGTATGTAACGCCCTTGATGCGGCTATAGCTCCCACGTGTCGAGGCACGACTTAGAGACATAACCGCATTGAAAGCAATGTCGCAAGTTAGGCAATCTTCACAACATCCCATGTAATATAGATAATAAAGGGGAGATACATAGTTGGCTTACACTCGCCACATCAATCAAAGTACATAAATAGCATTACATCAATCAAACACTCATGGCCCGACTACGGCGCCAAAATAAAAGAACAACCCAACATGCGACACGGTCCCGATCACCACAACTGGGCACCACTACTGGTCATCAGGGAAATACACGTAGTATCGGTGTGAGTCCTCGTCGAACTCCCACTTGAGCTCAAGCGCGTGATCTGGAATGGAATCATCAGGCCCTGCATCTGGTTTAATAGTAATCTGTGAGCCACAGGGACTCAGCAATCTCGCACCCTCGCGATCAAGACTATTTAAGCTTAATAGGAAAGGCAAGGCAATTATGTGGAGCTGCAGCAAGCGACTAGCATATATGGTGGCTATCCTGTTCGCAAAAGAGAGCGCGAAGAGAAGGCAAAGCGCGATCGAGTAACTAGAGGGCATCCTGCGGCAAGCATTACTCCAACACCGTGTTCACTTCCCGGACTCCGCCGAGAAGAGACCATCACAGCAACTCACACAGTTGATTCATTTTAATTAAGTTAAGGTTCAAGTTCTCTACAACCGGACATTAACAAATTCCCATCTGCCCATAACCGCGAGCACGGTTTTCAAAAGTTCAAAACCTTGTAGGGGAGTCCCAACTTAGCCCATGACAAGCTCTCACGGTCAACGAAGGAATAGACCTTCTCCCGAGACATTCCGGTCAGACTCGGTATCCCGGTTCTACAAGACACTTCGACAAGTTAAAACAAATCCAGCAACACGGCCCGAATGTGTCGACAAATCCCGATAGGAGCTGCACATATCTCGTTCTCAGGGAACACTCAGATTGTCCAAACTTCCGGTAGGCCAGCCCAGAGTTGTCCCTGGTGGCCACCGGCGGCTGACGAGGTGGACCAACACTCAGAGGAGCACTGACCCGGGGGGGGGGGGGAGGGGTTAAAATAAGATGACCCTCGGGCTCCGGAAACCCAAGGGAAAAAGGGGCTAGGTGGCAAATGGTAAAACCAAGGTTGGGCATTACTGGAAAAGCTTTAATCAAGGCGAACTATCAAGGGGTTCCCATTATCACCCAACCGCGTAAGGAACGCAAAATCCGGGAACATAACACCGATATGACGGAAACTAGGGCGGCAAGAGTGGAACAAAACACTAGGCGAGAGGCCGAGCCTTCCACCCTTTACCAAGTATATAGATGCATTAAGATAACAGGATAATATAGTGATATCCCAACAAGTAAATAATGTTCCAGTAAGGAACGGTCTCCAATCTTCACCTGCAACTAGCAACGCTATAAGAGGGGCTGAGCAAAGCGGTAACATAGCCAATCAACTGTTTGCTAGGACATGGTGGGTTAGAGGTTTGACATGGCAATTTGGGAGGCATGGTAAGCAAGTGGTAGGCATCGTAGCATAGGCATAGCAAAAGAGCGAGCATCTAGCAAAGCAAAGATAGTAGTGATTTCGAGGGTATGATCATCTTGCTTGCAAAGTTGTCAGAGTTGACTGGATCCTCGAAAGCAAACTCAACGGGCTCCTCGTTAGCGAACTCGTCTCCCGGCTCTACCCAAACAAGACAAACAAGTAACAAGGACACAATCAACCACGTGCAAAGCTCAAACAATATGATGCAAAGATGGTATGCTATGCGGGATGCAATGTGTGATGCATATGCAAGATTTGACAAGGAACGCATGAACCTGGCCTCAACATGGAAGTCCAAGTGTGCCACTGGAAAAATGAGATGAACTCGCTTGAAAACAATATAAAGACCAACGAAATCGGAGTTACGGTTTGGAAATGGCAAGCGATTCAAATATGACCACATTCTGCTATTTACAGCAAGTAGCCATCTAAATGCAACAAGATGAACATGCTACAGCACTCAAACATGGCATCAAAATACATGGCAGGGATCCACTCATGATGCTTAACAAAATACTAGCACTGAGCTACATCCAATTCATCCATTAACAGGTTCAAACAAGCATGGCAAAAATGCATTTGGTAAACAGATCTCAGACTTAGTGAAATTAACACTTGTTTGGAATTTCAGGTCAGATAGCACACTTTGGAGCTTGAAAACAATATGCTACAGGACATTAACATGGCAAAGTAAAGCATGGCATGGAGCTACTCAAAGAGCTTAACAAAAGTCCCTTAGTGACCTTGAGCCAAAAGGGATCATAAAATACATTTGCAAGCATGTGAACATGGCAAAAACATAATCAGTTCTCAGACTTGGTGAAAACTGGAGCATGCTGAAACAGATATCAAGTAGGCATGTTTACGAGCTCGATGCACTCACTACAGAGCAAGTCATGACAATCTAAGCATGCACCCATCAAGTTTACACAAAATACAAGCTAGACATGGCAAGAACAATAGCATATCATGCACGGATCAACTACAACATCCTCGGCAAAATTGCTAACAAGTAGACAATCTGCCCAGATTCACGAAATGACAAAAGTAGAGCTCGATTGACTCAAGCTAGGGTGCTCCATAATTGCAAACAAAGTCATGGATGGATAGAGTACTACAAGATTAACAAAACATCCTTACTGATCATCCTCAAAAGAGGCACAGATCACTAGGAAACAACATGAACATATGGCATATTGAGATAAACAGCTCAAGGACTTAGTGGAAATGCTAAGTCCCTGAAATCAGCATTAACGAATGCACCACTTTGCAAGCTTGTGCTAGTCATCACACACATCACAAAAATACATAGGTTGCACCTCTGGATAGATGGCAAAACATATAACAAAACTCGTGAAGAGCCCAGGGGCATAACATGCACACATTAATCATGGAAAAAATGACAAATATCTAATTGGAGCAGCAGATCTGACAATTATCTCAAATAGCATTCTTCCAACAGCATTTCGGGCATCAAGATGAACTCAAATGAAAATGATGCAATGAGATGAAATGATGTGCTCTCTGAGACGAACATTTTGATATGCTATATGTCCAAAACGAAGCTACGGATGCGGAGTTACGATGCTATGAACAAGGGCAAATAAATTAGGGTTAGGGATAAAAGTCAACCCGAAATCTAGATCTGGATTCGGGGGTACTGTAGCAGCACGGTTCCCGAGGATCGTCGAAATCAGCGCCGGAGTTGTCGGGGCGGCCGGAGTGAGGTGGGTTCGGCACCGGAGTTGTGCGGCGGCGCGGTGGCGGCGACCGTGGTGTGGGACGGCGGCGAAGCCCGGCCGCGTCGTGCGTGGGGCGCGCCGGAGCGGGGCGGCGGAGGCTGCCGGCGTCGAAGGCGGCCGTGGCGGCACGGCGGCGCCAGCCGGCGAGAGCAGGCACGGCCGCGGGGAAGAAGGCGCGGGGCGGCGCTTGGATGGGCCGCGGGGGCCCCCCGTGGGCTCGGGCGGGCCGGCGCGGCGGCGGCGATGTGGGCGCCCGCCCGGGACACGTGGCGCGGTGTGGTAGGACGGTGGCAGCGGCGGACAACGTCCGGCTCCGTCCGGACGTGTCCGGCGGCGGAGGAGGAGATTTTTTTAGGGTTTGGACGGGGGAGAACCGGATTTTCGAGGAGGGGTCTTTATATAGAGGTGGAGGGAGCTAGGAGAGTCCAAATGAGGTGCGGTTTTCGGCCACGCGATCATGATCGAACGCTCTAGATGATGGAGAGGGTTTTGGTGGTTTTTGGGCCAAATTGGAGGGGTGTTGGGCTGCAACACACACGAGGCCTTTTCGGTCCCTCGGTTAACCGTTGGAGTATCAAACGAAGTCCAAATGGTACAAAACTTGACAGGCGGTCTACCGGTAGTAAACCAAGGCCGCTTGGCAAGTCTTGGTCCAATCCGGAAATGTTTAATCCCCACACACGAAAAAGGTAGAAATGACCACCGGAGGAGAACGGAGCGCCGGAATGCAAAACGGACAACGGGGAAAATGCTCGAATGCATGAGATGAACACGTATGCAAATGCAATGCACATGATGACATGATATGAGATGCATGACAACGACAACAACACACAGAGACAAAAACCCGAACCCGAGAAAATAAAATAACTTAACGCCGGAAACGGCAAGAGTTGGAGTACATATTGGGTAAATCATATCCTGGGTGTTACAACACTCCACCACTACGAAAGGATCTCGTCCCGAGATCTAGGACTGAAATAACGCCGGGTACTCAGAACGGAGGTGATCCTCGCGTTCCCAGGTAGCTTCACGGTCGGAATGGTGTGACCACTTGACTTTGAGGAATTTGATTGACTTGTTGCGAGTCTTGCGTTCAGTCTCTTCAGGAATAGCCACAGGGTGCTCACGATAAGAGAGATCTTCTTGAAGCTCAATGTCCTCGAAGTTGACGGTGCGGTTAGGAGTCTTGAAGCACTTTCAGAGCTGAGAGACATGGAACACGTCATGCACATTTGCAAAGTTTGAAGGAAGCTCGAGTTGATAGGCGAGATCGCCTCTCTTGCTGACAATCTTGAAAGGTCCCACGTATCTAGGGGCAAGCTTCCCTTTGATACCAAAGTGACGAGTACCTTTCATAGGAGAGACGCGGAGGTAAACATGATCTCCGATCTCGAAAGCCAAATCACGGTGCTTACTATCATAGTAGCTCTTCTGGAGGGATTGGGCTGCTTTGAGGTTATCTCGAATGACTTTGCACATTTCCTCTGCTTCTGTGATTAAGTCATTTCCGAGAAGCTGACGTTCACCGGTTTCAGACCAGTTGAGAGGGTACGGCACTTCCTGCCATACAGAATTTCAAATGGGGCCTTGCCCGAACTTGCTTGAAAACTGTTGTTGTAGGAGAATTCAGCATAAGGAAGACAATCCTCCCACTTCATGCCGAAGGAGATCACACAAGCCCTGAGCATATCTTCAAGAATTTGGTTGACACGCTCGACTTGACCGCTAGTTTGAGGACGGAAAGCTGTGCTGAAGCGGATGTTGGTGCCCATGGCCTTCTGAAAAGAATCCCAAAACTTGGAGGTAAAGATGCTGCCATGGTCTGAAGAGATCACTTGTGGAATACCGTGCAGAGAGACAATTCGAGAGGTATAGAGTTCCGCCAATTGAGCTTCAGTGATTGACTCTTTGATAGGCAGAAAGTGAGCCACTTTAGTGAGTTTGTCGATGACAACGAATATAGCATCATTGCCACGTTTGGACTTTGGAAACCCAGTCACGAAATCCATCTCAATGTGGTCAAACTTCCATTCTGGAATGGCAAGAAGTTGGAGGAGACCAGCTGGCCTTTGGTGTTCTGCCTTCACTCTTCAGTAGACATCACATTCATTCACGAATTGAGCAATCTCGCGCTTCATTCGAGTCCACCAATAAGCCTGCTTGAGGTCCTGATACATCTTCGTGCTCCCAAGGTGGATGGAGAGGAGAGAATTGTGAGCCTCGTTCATGATCACTTTACGAAGGTCACCTTTGGGCACAACAATACGATCCTCGAAGAAGAGAGTATCCTTGTCATCAAGGTGGTAGCACTTGTACTTGGGTTGACTCTTGGCAATCCCAATATTCACCTTTTTCACCATAGCATCAAGAAGTTGGGCTTGGCGAATCTGGTCTTCCAAGGTAGGAGAGACTTGAAGGTTGGCGAGGAAACCTTGAGGAACAACTTGCAGATTAAGTTTGCGGAAAGCTTCACAAAGCTTGGGTTGATAAGGCTTGAGAATCAGGCTGTTGCAATAAGCCTTCCTGCTCAAAGCATCAGCAATCACATTCGCCTTGCCTGGAGTATACTCGATACCCGGATTATACTCTTGAATCATTTCGACCCATCGAGTTTGCCTGAGGTTGAGATTAGGCTGAGTGAAGATGTACTTGAGACTCTTGTGATCAGTGAAAATGTCCACTTTTCTTCCCAATAAGAGATGTCTCCAAGTCAAAAGAGAATGCACAGCTGCCGCCAACTCGAGATCATGAGTGGGGTAGTTCTTCTCATTGGGCTTCAACTGGCGAGAGGTATAAGCCACAACTTTCTTCTCTTGCATCAACACTGCGCCAAGACCTTGGAGAGAGGCATCACAAAAGACCTCGTACGGCTTGGATTCATCAGGAGGAGTCAGAACTGGAGCGGTGACCAATTTCTCTTTCAAAGTGTTGAAAGCAATGTCACACTCCGGAGAACGTACTTGACGTGCTTCTGGAGAAGATTTGAGAGAGGCTTCGCGATCTTAGAAAAGTTTTCAACGAATCTTCGACAGTAGCTTGCGAGACCGAGGAAGCTACGGAGTTGCTTCACGTTCTGAGAGCGTTGACGAGGCCAAAAGACATGACAGTGTATTCATATGCACCAAAGCTTGTCCTAAAAGCCGTCTTGGGAATATCTTGCTCGCGGATTCGAATCTGATGATAACCCATACGGAGATCAAGATTGGAGAATACTTGGGCACATTTGAGTTGTTCGAACAGCTCGTTGATGTTGGGAAGTGGGTATTTGTTCTTGATGGTCTTCTTGTTCAATGGACAGTAATCAACACAAAGTCGGTCCGTTCCATCCTTCTTCTTCACAAAAAGAACACCACAACCCCATGGAGAAGAACTAGGTCGGATGAGGCCCATTCTCTCTTGAATATTGAGTTGCTTCTTCAGCTCCTTCAACTCTTCAGGTCCGAGCTTGTAAGGACGCTTGCACACAGGTTCCGTGCTGGGCTCAAGATCAATGACGAATTCAACTGGCCGGTGCGGAGGCATTCCTGGAAGCTCTTCTGGAAAGATGTCTTGATACTCGCAAACGACTGGAATTTGCGAGATGGCATCCAGTTCACCCTTGTCATTGAGAGAAAACAGACGAATAGTATTATCCCGAGCGGCAAAGACAATTACATCCTCAGACGAATGAGTCAATTGAATCTGCCTGGCTGCACAATCAAGCTGAGCCTTGTGCTTAGAAAGCCAATCTATCCCGAGAATAAGATCAATATCCGAGTTACCAAGAACCATTGGAGAAGCCAGAAACTTGAAGTCACCCAACATGATAGAAATATCCGGAACCTCGTGGTTAGCGAGCAAACATCTACCCGGAGAGACAACTGCTAACGGTGTATGCATAACTTGGGAAATCAACTCATGCTTAGATGCAAAAGGTTTCGAGATGAAACAATGCGATGCACCAGTGTCAAAAAGAACTTTTGCAGGAACATCATTAACAGGAAGGTTACCCATGATGACATCTGATGAATCCTCTGCCTGAGCTGCATTCATCAAGTTGACCTTGGCGTGCTTGGGGTTATGCTTGACCACAGCTGTACTTGCCGATCTCACAGGAGGAGGAGGAGGGAGACTCCTCTGATTGAAGCATTTGTTGGGATAGTGACCCTTTTGTTGGCACTTGTTGCACGTGACCTCTGAAAGAGGATGGTGATACGGAGCACTTGATCTTGGAGCTTGAGACGAAGTCTTGTTCTGAAAGCCAGGGTTGGGTGGGTGGGAAGATCCACTGCCACCTTTGCTCTTCTACTGATACGGCTGACGAAATGGAGGAGGAGTGTTGGTCTCAAAACCGGCGGATCTCGGGTAGGGGGTCCCGAACTATGCGTCTAGGCCGGATGGTAACAGGAGACAGGGGACATTTTATTTTACCCAGGTTTGGGCCCTCTTGATGGAGGTAAAACCCTACTCCAGCTTGATTAATATTGACGATATCGGTAGTACAAGAGTAGATCTACCACGAGATCAAGGAGGCTAAACCCTAGAAGCTAGCCTATGGTATGATTGTGTATGGAGTTGATCCTCTACGGACTACAACCCTCCGGTTTATATAGACACCGGATAGGGTTAGGGTTACACAAAGTCGGTTACAATGGTAGGAGATCTTGAATATCCGCATCGCCAAGCTTGCCTTCCACGCCAAGGAAAGTCCCATCCGGACACGGGACGAAGTCTTCAATCTTATATCTTCATAGTCCAGGAGTCCGGCTGAAGGTATAGTCCGGCTATCCGAACACCCCCTAATCCAGGACTCCCTCAGTAGCCCCCGAACCAGGCTTCAATGACGACGAGTCCGGCGCGCAAATTGTTCGGCATTGCAAGGCGGGTTCTTCTCCAAATCTTGTGTACCTGTAGGAATAATGTCCTATTCTTGTAATGTAGTGCTCCTCGGCTTCCATGCCCAATAATGGTCGTCTTCTACGTGTAAAGCAGATGCGAAAAACAGGGGCGTTTTTACATTTACACCCCTGGCCGTAGAAACGAGCCGCCTATTTAACGGGATGGGGATTTAGATCCAAACCACATCTCCTCCTTTCCGCGAGTGATCAGCAGAGCGCTTCTAGCAAAGGTCTATTCCAACATGACCAGCCGTCGTAGCTCCTCCCCTCGCCCCCCCCCCCGGTCCCAAACCCAAGGACTGGGAGAGTTGTACCATCCCGCATAGCAAGTTAGCGTCACTTCAAGCCCAGGGATTCCTCCCCCAGGCCTGCATGGTCCCGGTCCGAGCCGGTCTCGCCACCTATAATGGCGGAAAACAAGCGGATAGCACCCCCAATCCTTCTAGGGGAGAGCGGGTGTGCCTTGTCCCCTATCTATTAAGGGGACTGGGATTTCCAATTCACCCATTCTCCGCGGGCTTTTGGAGTTTTACGGCCTCCAACTGCACAATCTCACGCCCGCCTCCGTGTTGCATATTGCGGGTTTCGTCGCCCTTTGCGAGCTATTTTTAGGCGTTGAGGCTCATTTCGCACTGTGGAAGAGGTTATTCTGTCTGGTGCCCCGTTCTCAAAAGGGGTCCATATACCAAGTGGGCAGAGCCGAAGTATGGCGCATCGCCGGGACCGGATACCTATCCGGAACCCCCAAGGAAGCGTCTGAGGACTGGCCTTCGGAATGGTTTTATATAGATGATGTCCCGCTACCGGACCCTATCCGGGTCGGTCTCCCTGAGTTCAACAGTGCTCCATTGAAGAAACGCTTGAGCTGGCGTGCGCGGAGCTCTCAGAGAGAAAGCGACTGAGACGTCCTTTACCTGATGGGCCGGATAAGACTGTTGGCTCATTCCGGACTAACCATGATTGGAGTCATGGACGCATGCATTATGCGGGGGGTGCAGCCGCTTCAATACAGAGGCCACCCAATGTGGGAATTCAACGGGGAGGATGACACCACCCGTTATGGTCGTAAAGGGCCGGCCTCAGCTGCCGCTCTAGAAAAGATCTTATCCTCTTTGTACAAGGGAGAAAAGGAGAAATTCCGCCGCGTCAATCCGCGGGCCGGATTCAGTATGAACGATCCTCCAAGTTGGGTAAGCGAACAATTGCGCTTGCCGTTTGTTTTATACTCCCGTGGTTAGATAGGTAGTCTAACAACTTCAATGCAGGAACTGCGACAGGAGGTAAAAAATATCAGCAGCCGCCCTCCACAGCCCGAGGACCCAGAACGGTCCCTCGATTCGGACTCCGAAGAGGATCCGGACATATCGGTGGAGCTTATCGACGGGGTGTTCTATCAGCTAAGCAAGGACAATACCTTGGTAGCCATCACGGCTGATTACCCAGGGTTAATCCCGGCCTCCCAGGTGACGGAAACCGGAGTCTCATTCGCTTGAGAGGGATTACACTCTCATGTATTTCGGTGTTTCTGACGACAACCGCGTTTTGCAGGGGAGATTTCCACGGCAGGGAGCCGAACCTGTGGCAGCTAGCCAACGAGGGGCCGTAGAGCCCCATAGGGCAAAAAGGAATGAAGTCCGGACTGAAATGCCGACGCAAAGGTATAGTGCACCCTCTGCTTCCCTGGAGTTATTCTATCAGGGTCATATTAACGTCCATGCTATCTTCAGGACGAAGAGACCTCGCCGAACTACATCCAGAGAGGTTGCCAATCGCGCCTCCACCAGCCAGGCTCCAACGTCTGGCCAGGAAGCGGAGGCGAGTACAAGGCGCGCACCGGACGCTCCTCCGATAGAGGATGCGGACAGGTTGTCCGCCACAAATTCAGAAGTGGAGAGTGCCATGAACCACAGGCGTCGCCGGACAACTCTACGCGACGGTTGTTTCTCCCAAGAGGCTTTAGATGCCTTTAACTCGGGAGATGCGTACCTCTGTGCCGCTCATGGTTTAGCCAGAGCTACGGAGCAGTATGTGAAAGACATACGGGTAAGAAAATTTTGGTTAAATATATACATATGCCAGTAGCCCCCGAGACTTGAAACAGTTAGAGCAAATGATTTAAGGATCATTGAATATGCAGGTTCTTATAGAGAAGAATACTGTACTATTCCAGGAGCTGGAGAAGTGCAAGGCCCAACTAGAGGCCGCACTAGCCGCAGCAGGGGAGCCCCGAGAGACCCCCTCAGGTAAAATACACTTTGAAAGATTAGTATTGTGCGGTGTGGGTGCAAATCTGACAAGTTAAATTGCAGATGGCGCCGGACTCGATCCGGATAAGCAACAACTCTTACGCCAGCTAAAGGCCGGTGAGAGTATGTTGACAAGGGTGAGGCGAGAGAAGAATGATCTTCAGGATGCCAACACCAAGCTGGATGTCGAACTTAAAGATGTTCGTGGCCAGCTATCGGACTCCACGAAGGAGAATCAGCGGCTTCGACGCGGCATTTTTAGTAAGTGCTTGAACGAACTTTTGAAGAAAAAAGGTTCGGCAAGGAAGTCGATTAACAGAGTAATGTCTGTAGGTATGCTCACAGGTCGTCCTGCAAAGGAGATGCCCGGTTCTACGGGTGACCTTCTTCCCGAACTCATGCAACTGCACGAGCGAATTCGGCAAGCGATGCGAGGTGTTGCCCAAGCCTTATGGCCTGCCCACTCCATGCCCGAGAGCCATGGAGAGCTTGCGGAGAAGCTGAAGGGAGCTCGGCGGCGCTTCCAGTTGTGGAAGATATCGGCCTGCCGACAAGGCGCTCGGGAAGCCTGGGCCATGGTGAAGACCCGTTTTACGAAGTCTGACCCGAACCACATGGCCGAGGTTGGACCAGTGGGCCCTGACGGGAAGGAGATCCCTGTGAGCTTAGTATACGGCCAAGTAGAGTTGGCCGCAAAGTATTCCCAACAGGACTGTAAATTAGACAGCCTATTAGATGGTATAGAAGAGGAATACAATCAGTCATGATGACTATGTAATTTTGAATTGACATGTGTAATGCCTTCTAGCCGGATTGTAGATCGTTTGTCGTTGCCGACCTTTTCGCTTCAACCTCGGACCTGACGGTCCGGAGTGTGTCCGAATACCATAGCGGTTATATAAGAACCGTGGTATGCGTGGAGACCAGGCGTAGGGGTCATTAGTGCTTTATCAGACAAGTGCCCAACTAGTTATGTTATATTACATGGTTAGTAAGAAACATCTTCCAGAGAGAATAGTTCCGTTAGGGGTTCCTTTCGCTGGGAGGCATGCCCTAAAGTGCATGTCCGGACTGCGTAAAAAGACGCAGAAAAAAGCATCTGGGGGCGCATAAAATGGGTAAAAAGATCATCTTTTATCTCACCGACCGAATATTCCCTTAAGAACGCTAGCTTTCGGCTTCACCCAGTCTGAGGTACACATCCGGCTGACCCGGCAGTAACAATCATAGAGGTGCTCCCTTTACCGCCTAGCCGAACAATCGGGAACGTAGGGGTAAGCACAGGAGCCAGGTAACCCAGCTTGGCCAAAACTTAAGTCATATCGATGCATATAATGGTGAAGAAAAAGGTACATGTGTTGGGCATGAAGCCCATATAAATAAGCTTCTGTTAAAGAAGCCCCCAGGTTTAATGAGCGCGAGTGGCGCATCACTAGATGAGCCTTTAAGGGCTATAAAAGAAAAGAGGGGAAGGAGAGAAATGTAAGACAGAAAAAATGCAAAAAATGGACAGAGGAAGGAGACGAACACAGAGTCCGGCGCTAGGCATAGAATCTTCGGAGACGGGTGGCGTTCCATGGGTTCGGCTCGAGTCGGTTATCCGACGCATCTCGCAGGCGGTATGCCCCGCCAGTCAGGACTTGGTCGATTATGAATGGACCTTCCCACTTGGGCTTGAGTTTGTCCTTTTTCTTGTCCGGCAGGCGTAGAACTAGTTCGCCGACATTGTAATTTTTGGCCCGTACTTCTCTGCTTTGATATCTTCGAGCCTGCTGTTGATAGAGTGCGGAACGGGCTTTTGCCACGTCACGCTCCTCCTCCAAAGCGTCCAAACTGTCCTGCCGATCGAGCTCGGCTTCTCTTTCTTCGTACATGCGCACTCGAGGTGAGTCATGAATTATATCGCAGGGCAGAACTGCCTCTGCACCATACACCATGAAGAATGGTGTGTATCCGGTGGTGCGATTCGGCGTGGTCCGCAGCCCCCAGAGTACGGAGTCGAGCTCCTCTACCCAGTGCGTATTAGATTCCTTAAGGGACCGCACTAGTCTGGGTTCCGCTCATGATAAGACCATTTGCACGTTCGACCAGGCCGTTGGTTTGTGGGTGATAGACGGAAGCATAATCGAGCTTGATGCCCATGTTTTTGCACCAGAGTTTTACCTCGTCGGCGGTAAAGTTTGTATCGTTATCGGTTATGATGCTGTGGGGGATGCCATAACGGTGTACAACCCCGGATATGAAGTCTATCACAGGTCCAGATTCGGCCGTTTTAACAGGCTTGGCTTCTATCCATTTGGTGAATTTGTCCACCATGACCAATAAATATTTCTTTCTATCGGTCCCGCCTTTAAGGGGTCCGACCATGTCAAGCCCCCAGACCACAAAAGGCCAGGTGATTGGTATAGTTTGGAGTGCGGTGGGTGGCATATGGCTTTGGTTGGCAACCAGCGCATCGTTGGACTAAGTCCTTAGCGTCTGCCCAGGCCGTCGGCCAATAAAAGCCTGTACGGAAAGCCTTGCTAACAAGGGACCAAGCAGCAGCGTGGTGACCACCGAGTCTGGCATGAATTTTAGCTAGAAGGTTCCGCCCTTCCTCTTCGGAGATGCACCTTTGAAGGACTCCGGTAGTGCTTTTCTTATAAAGCTCTCCCTCATGGACTCTGTAGGCTTTAGATCGCCGCACTATGCAGCGGGCCTCGTTTTGGTCCTTCGGGAGTTCCTGCCTAGCAAGGTAGGCTAGGAATGGTTCCGTCCACGGGGCGATGACCGCCATTATTACGTGGGCTGAAGGTGTAATTTTATTGGCAGAGCCTCCAATTGTGTCAGATTGTTCGGCGTCGAGTGGTGCGGCTGGGTCTGGGCTGTTATTTGCGGGTTCCCCCTCCCATGCTACAGATGTCTTGAACAATCTTTCCAAAAAGATGTTGGGGGGACTGCATCGCGTTTTGCTCCGATGCGTGCCAGGACGTCCGCTGCTTGATTGTTTTCTCGGGCTATATGGTGAAACTCCAGCCTTCGAACCGAGCTGACATTTTTAGGACGGCGTTGCGGTAAGCTGCCATTTTTGGGTCATTGGCGTCGAAGTCGCCATTTATTTGGGATATCGCAAGGTTCGAATCCCCGCGTACCTCTAGGCGTTGAATGCCCATGGATACTGCCATCCGGAGGCCATGTAGAAGGGCCTCGTATTTGGCTGCGTAGTTGGAGTCTGTGTACATAATTTGTAGTACATATTGGACTGTGTCTCCTGTTGGGGACGTCAGCACGACGCCAGCCCCCAGTCCGGCCAACATTTTGGAGCCGTCGAAATGCATGATCCAGTTTGAGTATGTGCCGTACTCTTTAGGGAGTTCGGCCTCCGTCCATTCTGCGACGAAGTCGGCCAAAACTTGCGATTTGATATCTCGCCGTGGCTTATAGGTTATATCAAATGGGAGGAGCTCGATGGCCCATTTCGCGATCCGGCCCGTTGCATCGCGGTTGTCAATAATATCGTTAAGTGGTACTTCCGAGGCTACTGTTATGGAACACTCTTGAAAGTAGTGTCGTAGCTTTCAGGATGCCATGAATACCGCATATGCAATTTTTTGATAATGCAGGTATCGTGATTTGCATGGAGTGAGGACAGTGGACACGTAGTAGACCGGCCTTTGAAGGGGGAATTTGTGTCCGTCCGTTTCCCGCTCGACAACGAGCACTGCGCTGACAACTTGATGTGCTGTTGCAATGTACGATAGCATTGGTTCGCCGGTGTTTGGCGCGGTCAGGACTGGGTTTGTTGCCAATGTGGCTTTTATTTCGTCGAGTCCAGCCGTGGCGGCATCCGTCCACTCGAAGTGTTCGGTGCGCCGAAGGAGGCGATAAAGGGGGCAGTGCCTTTTCTCCCAACGGGAGATGAAGCGGCTTAGAGCTGCCACGCATCCAGTTAATTTTTGTATTTGTTTGAGGTCCTTTGGGATATCCAATTGTGACAATGCTCGGATCTTGGCTGGATTTGCTTCAATTCCTCTACCGGATACAATGAAGCCCAAGAGCTTTCCGGCTGGAACGCTGAAGACGCATTTTTCTGGGTTGAGCTTGATGTCGTATTTTTGGAGGTTATCGAATGTGAGCCTCAAGTCGTCTACTAGAGATTCGACATATCTTGATTTGATGACCACATCATCCACATATGCCTCCACTGTTTTGCCGATCTGACTTGCCAGACATGTCTAGATCATGCGCTGATATGTTGCGCCGGCATTTTTTAGCCCGAAGGGCATTGTGTTGAAGCAGAATGGGCCATATGGTGTGATGAATGTTGTTGCAGCTTGGTCTGATTCTGCCATCTTGATTTGATGGTAACCGGAGTATGCATCGAGGAAACACAACGAATCGTGTCCTACGGTGGCATCGATAATTTGATCGATACGGGGGAGGGGGAAGGGATCCTTTGGGCAAGCCTTGTTAAGGTCTTTAAAGTCGACACACAGGCGCCAGGATTTGTCTTTCTTTGGTACCATCACCAGGTTTGCTAGCCAGTCCGGATGTTTTATGTCTCTAATGAATCCAGCCTCCAATAGCTTGGCTAGCTCTTCTCCCATAGCCTGTCCCTTAGGTTCGGAAAAACGCCGAAGGGCTTGTTTGACAGGTTTGAATCCTTTTAGGATATTTAAGCTGTGTTCGGCCAGCCTGCATGGGATCCCTGGCATGTCTGAAGGGTGCTAGGCGAAAATGTCCCAATTCTCTCATAGGAACTCTCGCAGTGCGACGTCTACATCGGGGTTCAGTTGTGCCCCGATGGAAGCTGTATTATTGGGGTCCGTTGGATGGACTTGGAATTTGATTATTTCGTCGGCTGACTTGAAGGATGTGGATTTGGATCTTTTGTCGAGTATCACATCATCCCTGTTAACCGTGGAGCGCAGCGTAGTCAGTTCCTCGGCCGCCAAGGCTTCGGATAGTGCCTCGAGGGCTAATGCGGCCGTCTTGTTTTCGGCGCGGAGTGATATGTCCGGATCACTAGCTAGAGTGATAATTCCATTCGGCCCGGGCATCTTAAGCTTCATGTACCCGTAATGGGGTATCGCTTGGAAGATTGTGAATGCTTCCCGCCCTAGTAAGGCGTGATCTCCGCTTTTAAATGGGGCCACCTGAAATGTGACTTCTTCGGACCTGTAATGATCCGGCGTGCCGAACACCACATCTAGTGTGATTTTTCCTGTGCAGCGCGCTTCCCGACTGGGGATTATTCCTCTAAAGGTTGTGCTTCTTCGCTCGACGCGGTTCCAGTCTATTTCCATTTTTTGAAGGGTTTCCTCATAAATGAGGTTCAGTCCGCTGCCTCCATCCATGAGCACCTTGGTGAGGCGAAAGCCGTCCACTATGGGATTGAGGACCAATGCGGCTGTTGCTCGGGCTGTTCAGAATCTAGGTTCATCACTTGCATTGAAGGTGATAGCAGTGTCGCTCCATGGATTTATTGTTGCAACTTGATAGACTTCGGCGAGGCTGCGGAGTGTTCTTTTTCGCATATTGTTTGATGCGAAAGTCTCGAAGACTGTGAGAACGGTACTGGTGTCCTTGGGCTGGCTTTCTGCGGCCTCCCGATTTAAGAGGTCCTCGCCAATTTTGGCTACCTGCCGGAGTATCCAACACGCTCTAAGGCTGTGAGTTGGTGTGGCATCCTCTATACTATGAATTCTACAGGGTCCATCAAGCCACCTTTCCAATATGGTTCCATGCCCTGTAGAGGGTTTTGGCTTTTTGCTATTTACTCCGGGTGTCTTATGATGATGCACCCTCTTAGTTCGGACGGGATTATTATTCAAGGCCGGATTATCCCAAAATTTTATTTTGGTTTTCCAGGCACTTTCTATCGCACAATACTTTTGTACTATGAACGCCAAGTCAGCGAAGTGTGTAATATCACGGCGACTTATGGCGTTAAGGATTCCCTCGTCCATGCAATTACTGCAGAAGATTGATATTGCGTCTCCCTCGCGGCAATCCTTTATCCTGTTCATGACCAGGAGGAATCTGGCCCAGTAATGATGTACTGTTTCATCGGGCCTCTGCCTTACTTGGGAGAGATCGCTTATATTTGGGTGGGTGGGTGTTGTTGAATCTGAGACTTCACCCGATCCAAGATTCGGAGGCCGAAGAGTTTCCGAACTCTGAAGTTCGGATTCTTGGATGTTGTCCAGCGAGTCCGGCCCGTTGCCTGATCCTAAGCTCAGGTCTTGAGTTACATCCTCCTCTCCGCGGGTATCCGGCTTGGAGGGGTCGAGAATTCAGACGTAGCTGGTCCTTAAAATAGATGAAGGGTCGCCGAATTGCGCCTCTACCACGGCAACGTGGTGGGTGACTTGGGGAGAGTTAATTTCTCTTAGATCAGGTTTAAGCCCAACCTGGTCGTAATCCGTAGCGACCCCTAGGGCAGCGATGCGATCCATGAGCCCGTTTTGATGACCCGAGAGGTCACCGTCTTAGATCGGGTTTAATTTCTCTTAGATTGGATCTATCTGCTCGACGAGCTCCGAGCTGGCGTGTAGGTTGCTTTTGATGACCCGAGAGGTCACCGCCGGCGCAACAGCCGAATAGGCGGTCGTGAGGAAACCACCTAGCCGAAGGGTTTGGCCGACAGCCAAGGCTCCCTTAGCAACGGCATCGTCTTTGAAGACGGGAGAAGGCATCCTTCCTGATTGTGATGGCACAGAGGAACCCTCAATGAAAGCACCAATGTCGGTGTCAAAACCGGCGGATCTCGGGTAGGGGGTCCCGAACTGTGCGTCTAGGCCGGATGGTAACAGGAGACAGGGGACACTTTATTTTACCCAGGTTCGGGCCCTCTCGATGGAGGTAAAACCCTACTCCTGCTTGATTAATATTGACGATATGGGTAGTACAAGAGTAGATCTACCACGAGATCAAGGAGGCTAAACCCTAGAAGCTAGCCTATGGTATGATTGTGTATGGAGTTGATCCTCTACGGACTACAACCCTCCGGTTTATATAGACACCGGATAGGGTTAGGGTTACACAAAGTCGGTTACAATGGTAGGAGATCTTGAATATCCGCATCGCCAAGCTTGCCTTCCACGCCAAGGAAAGTCCCATCCGGACACGGGACAAAGTCTTCAATCTTATATCTTCATAGTCCAGGAGTCTGGCTGAAGGTATAGTCCGGCTATCCGAACACCCCCTAATCCAGGACTCCCTCAAGGAGGAAGCCAAAACTTCTGCTGCTTGGCCACTTGAGTAGAGGAACAAGGAGTAGCATCTCTGACTCGCTTCTTGGAAGCATCACACCTCAGTTGAGCAGCCTCTTGCTTCAGTGCCATGTTGTAGAACTCATCGTACCTCAAGGGCTCAAAGAGAACAAGAGCTAGCTGGATTTCTTCTCTGAGACCACCCCTAAACTGGTATATCATGCTCTTCTCATCAGGTACGTCCTGCTTAGCAAAGCGGGCGAGCTTCTGAAACAACTTGTTGTAGTCATAGACAGACAAAGAGCCTTGCTTCAGGTTGCGGAATTCCTCACGCTTGCTTTCAACCATGCTCTGAGGAATATGATGAGCTCTGAAATCTTGACGGAATTCATCCCAGTTAATCGTACGGCCTCCTCTAGAATCCTTGTACTGCTGGAACCATTCCGCAGCTTGGTCTTTGAGTTGGAAGGAAGCGAACTTGATGAAGTCCTCAGGCCTGATGTTACTGCACTCGAAATGCTTGCACAGATCCACGAGCCAATCATCAGCATCAGTTGCCTCAACACAATTGCTGAAAGTCTTTGGCCCGTTAGCAACTGGTTGAGTGTAGCAAAGTGATTCTGATGGTTTCCTTGGTTGCCTTGGTTCGCTTGATTGCGCTCTTGAAGAATTTGCATGATCAACTGCGTGTTTGCATTGGTTGCGGCCATCACAGCTTGCCATGCCTCCGGAGGAGGAGGTGGTGTGGCGGATCTTGATTCTGATTCGGATTGGTGCTCTTAGCGGGAGCCATCCTGAAGAGGGTGACATCTATTAGCACATTGATAGACAAATATTGAAGCTGAATCCAACGGAATGAAAATTTGCAACATAAAGTCTTCACATCCGAACAAAATGAACGAATGCATTCCTCTTGAAATGGTCACATATCCATAAATTGAGAAGCCACTTAGAATTTAGGTAGAGAAATAAATCAACAAGGTACGGATCAAGAACGAATACTCGGTAAGAAATCCCAATCTCAAACCAAATATCTGTGGAAGAAGAACTAGAGCTACAAGAATTCCCACCTGTGAAACTCCCGAACCTTTCCGGTTATGCAATCAGGTGTTGGGGATACAGGGGAAGCATAATATCTCACCCAAATCTAGCAAATCCTACATCCAACTGTATCCATCCTTCAACACATAACCGAGAAAAACTTCGGAAACCATCTACCTCAACCTTCGAAAAGCATCCGTTATACAAGTTATGGCGATACTCCCGAACTCCCGCCCTAGTACTGGGTGGCGTCGAGATTATCTCACCAACGAACTGCATAAAAGAGATTTTCGATGTCGGCGTACTAAACTCAGGTATTCCAGAATTGCAACGATAAAATTGTGACGACAACACCTCGGAGCTCAACTCCCCGGGACACTGCCACAACCCCTAAAGACAGGAGGCACCAAGAACAATGTTCTCGTCACAAAACCATCGGAACGATTCCAAGATACCCGCGTGATCCTAAATTTTTTTAGTGAAATTTGAGAAGAGAAGAGTCAAAACTATACGTCAGGATGCCTTACCAGAGCGATGAGGAGATTGGGAAGTAAAGGGAATTCCTAAACTCTCTGATATATAATTCCTAAATGACTCAAAACATTTTTCTAGACACAACTCGGCTGCTAAAAACGATCAAGCAATGGGGGCTCCTAAGGTCGGGGAAGGCTCTGATACCAACTTGTAACGCCCTCGATGCGGCTATAGCTCCCATGTGTCGAGGCACGACTTAGAGACATAACAGCATTGAAAGCAATGTCGCAAGTTAGGCAATCTTCACAACATCCCATGTAATATAGCTAATAAAGGGGAGATACATAGTTGGCTTACACTCGCCACGTCAATCAAAGTACATAAATAGCATTACATCAATCAAACACTCATGGCCCGACTATAGCGCCAAAATAAAAGAACAACCCAACATGCGACACGGTCCTGATCACCCCAGCTGGGCACCACTACTGATCATCAGGGAAAGACACGTAGTATCGGCGTGAGTCCTCGTCGAACTCCCACTTGAGATCAAGCACGTCATCTGGAACGGAATCATCAGGCCCTGCATCTGGTTTAATAGTAATCTGTGAGCCACAGGGACTCAGCAATCTAGCACCCTCGCGATCAAGACTATTTAAGCTTAATAGGAAAGGCAAGGCAATTATGTGGAGCTGCAGCAAGCGACTAGCATATATGGTGGCTATCCTGTTCGCAAAAGAGAGCGAGAAGAGAAGGCAAAGCGCGATCGAGTAACTAGAGGGCATCCTGCGGCAAGCATTACTCCAACACCGTGTTCACTTCCCGGACTCCGCCGAGAAGAGACCATCATGGCAACTCACACAGTTGATTCATTTTAATTAAGTTAAGGTTCAAGTTCTCTACAACCGGACATTAACAAATTCCCATCTGCCCATATCCGCGGGCACGGCTTTCGAAAGTTCAAAACCCTGCAGGGGAGTCCCAACTTAGCCCATGACAAGCTCTCACGGTCAACGAAGGAATAGACCTTCTCCCGAGACATTCCGATCAGACTCGGTATCCCGGTTCTACAAGACACTTCGACAAGTTAAAAAAAATCCAGCAACACCGCCCGAATGTGCCGACAAATCCCGATAGGAGCTGCACATATCTCATTCTCAGGGCACACTCAGATTGTCCAAACTTCCGGTAGGCCAGCCCAGGGTTGCCCCTGGTGGCCACCGGCGGCTGACGAGGTGGACCAACACTTAGAGGAGCACTGGCCCCGGGAGGGGGGGGGTTAAAATAAGATGACCCTCGAGCTCCGGAAACACAAGGGAAAAAGGGGCTAGGTGGCAAATGGTAAAACCAAGGTTGGGCATTGCTGAAAAAGCTTTAATCAAGGCGAACTATCAAGGGGTTCCCATTATCACCCAACCGCGTAAGGAACGCAAAATCCGGGAACATAACACCGATATGACGGAAACTAGGGTGGCACGAGTGGAACAAAACACTAGGCGAGAGGCCGAGCCTTCCACCCTTTACCAAGTATATAGGTGCATTAAGATAAAAGATAATATAATGATATCCCAACAAGTAAATAATGTTCCAGCAAGGAACGGTCTCCAATCTTCACCTGCAACTAGCAACGCTATAAGAGGGGCTGAGCAAAGCGGTAACACAGCCAATCAACTGTTTGCTAGGACATGGTGGGTTAGAGGTTTGACATGGCAATTTGGGAGGCATGGTAATCAAGTGGTATGCATCGTAGCATAGGCATAGCAAAAGAGCGAGCATCTAGCAAAGCAAAGATAGTAGTGATTTTGAGGGTATGATCATCTTGCCTGCAAAGTTGTCAGAGTTGACTGGATCCTCAAAAGCAAACTCAATGGGCTCCTCATTAGCGAACTTGTCTCCCGGCTCCACCCAAACAAGACAAACAAGCAACAAGGACACAATCAAGCACGTGCAAAGCTCAAACAATATGATGCAAAGATGGTATGCTATGCGGGATGCAATGTGTGATGCATATGCAAGATTTGACAAGGAACGCATGAACCTGGCCTCAACTTGGAAATCCAAGTGTGCCACTGAAAGATGAGATGAAATCGCTTGAAAATGATATAAATACCACCGGAATCGGAGTTACAGTTTGGAAATGGCAAGCGATTCAAATATGACCACGTTCTGCGATTTACAGCAAGTAGCCATCTAAATGCAACAAGATGAACATGCTACAGCACTCAAACATGACATCAAAATACATGGCAGGGATCCACTCATGATGCTTAACAAAAGACTAGCACTGAGCTACGTCCAATTCATCCATTAATAGGTTCAAACAAGCATGGCAAAAATGCATTTGGTAAACAGATGTCAGACTTAGTGAAATTAGCACTTGTCTGGAATTTCAGATCAGATAGCACACTTTGGAGCTTGAAAACAATATGCTACAGGACCTTAACATGGCAAAGTAAAGCATGGCATGGATCTACTCAAAGATCTTAACAAAATTCCCTTAGTGACCTTGAGCCAAAAGGGATCATAAAATACATTTGCACGCATATGAACATGGCAAAAACATAATCAGTTCTCAGACTTAGTGAAAACTGGAGCATGCTGAAACAGATATCAAGTAGGCATGTTTACGAGCTCGATGCACTCACTACAGTGCAAGTAATGACAATCTAAGCATGCACCCATCAAGAATACACAAAATACAAGCTAGACATGGCAAGAACAATAGCATATCATGCACGGATCAACTACAACATCCTCGGCAAAATCGCTAACAAGTAGACAATATGCCCAGATTCACGAAATGACAAAAATAGAGCTCGATTGACTCAAGCTAGGATGCTCCATAATTGCAAACAAAGACATGGATGGATAGAGCACTACAAGATTAACAAAATATCCTTACTGATCATCCTCAAAAGAGGCAGGGATCACTAGGAAACAACATGAACATATGGAATATTGAGATAAACAGCTCAAGGACTTAGTGGAAATGCTAAGTCCCTGAAATCAGCATTAACGAATGCACCACTTTGCAAGCTTGTGCTAGTCACCACACACATCACAAAAATACATGGGTTACACCTCTGGATAGATGGCAAAACATATAACAAAACTCGTGAAGAGCTCAGGGGCATAACATGCACACATTAATCATGGCAAAAATGACAAATATCTAATTGGAGCAGCAGATTTGACAATTATCTCAAATAGCATTCTTCCAACAGCATTTTGGGCATCAAGATGAACTCAAATGAAAATGATGCAATGAGATGAAATGATGTGCTCTTCGAGACGAACATTTTGATATGCTATATGTCCAAAACGGAGCTACGGATGCGGAGTTACGACGCTATGAACAAGGGCAAATAAATTGGGGTTAGGGATAAAAGTCAACCCGAGATCCAGATCTGGATCCGGGGGTACTGTAGTAGCACGGTTCTCGATGATCGCCGGAATCAGCGCCAGAGTTGTCGGGCGGCCGGAGTGAGGTGGGTTCGGCGCCGGAGTTGTGCGGCGGCGCGGTGGCGGCGACCGCGGCAAGGCCCGGCCGCGTCGGGCGTGGGGCGCACCGGAGCGGGGCGGCGGAGGCTGCCAGCGTCGAAGGCGGCCGCGGCGGCGCGGCGGCGCCGGCCGGCGAGAGCGGGCACGGCCGCGGGGAAGAAGGGCGGGGGCGGCGCCTGGATGGGCCGCGGGGGCCCACGCGGGCTCGGGCGGGCCGGCGTGGCGGCGGCGATGTGGGCGCCCGCCCGGGACATGTGGCGCGGCGTGGTAGGTCGATGGCAGCGGCGGACAACGTCCGGCTCTGTCCGGACGTGTCCGGCGGCGGCGGAGGAGATTTTTTTTGGGTTTGGACGGGGGAAATCTGGATTTTCAAGGAGGGGTCTTTATATAGAGGTGGAGGGAGCTAGGAGAGTCCAAATGAGGTGCGGTTTTCGGCCACGCGATCGTGATCGAACGCTCTAGACGATGGAGAGGGTTTTGGTGGGTTTTGGGCTAAATTGGAGGGGTGTTGGGCTGCAACACACACGAGGCCTTTTCGGTCCCTCGGTTAACTGTTGGAGTATCAAACGAAGTCCAAATGGTACGAAACTTGACAGGCGGTCTACCGGTAGTAAACCAATGCCGCTTGGCAAGTCTTGGTCCAATCCGGAAATGTTTAATCCCCACACATGAAAAAAAGGTAGAAATGACCACCGGAGGAGAACGGAGCGCCGGAATGCAAAACGGACAACGGGGAAAATGCTCGAATGCATGAGATGAACACGTATGCAAATGCAATGCACATGATGACATGATATGAGATGCATGACAACGAAAACAACACATGGAGACAAAAACCCGAACCCGAGAAAATAAAATAACTTAACGCCGGAAACGACAAGAGTTGGAGTACATATTGGGTAAATCATATCCGGGGTGTTACAGTGTAAGCCCTGCAGTCTTTCACGTCAAAAAAATAATAATAATACTAGTAATACCTTTGATGTTCTTTCAGACCCAGAGTTAATCTTGTGTGCTGTGAAAATGGGTGTCGATATCCCTAACACAGACTTTGCGCGTATAGATATACTTCGTGAACTTGAAAAATCTTGAGTTAATGCTTTGGATAATAACAATGAGAGTGTTCAGGACAATAACAAGAATGACAGACTTTTCTTAATCAATGCCAAGGGGGATAAAACTCCTTTAAGTATGGAATGGGGGGACGAGGGTAACCCTGACTCTGACACAAATGATTTTACCCTGGTGAGGTCCAGGAAGAAAAAAAATAGGAAGCCTATTGTGAATGTTAATAGACCTGTCACTAGAAGTCGGAGAAATATGGATATATCCTTGACCAAAGCGGGTAACCTTGTCCAGCTTCCTAACAAGGTTACCAACGGGAGAAAAAACACTATGGTTATCAAATGAGTGGTATATTCTGGAATTGTAGGGGGGCAGGGAAAAAAAGGATGTCCACCTGCCTCTCAGATCTCATCAAGGACTATTCCCTTGACTTCTTGGCGTTACAAGAAACAATGAAAAAGAATTTCCATAAAAGTTACTTTAGGAAGATTGACCCCTGTGATCTGTTTGCTTGGTGTTGGGTCCCCTCGATAGGCAAATCTGGTGGTATCCTTTGCGGTGTTAAAAAAGAAAAATATGAAGTTATTTCCTGGAAAGTGGGTAAGTTTATCTTACAAGCCACTATGCACGATGTGGAGAAAGATGTTATCTGGGCACTTGTGGTAGTTTACAGAGCGGCCCAGGAGGAACTTAAGGAGGATTTCCTTGTTGAAATGGCCTCCTTCTGTTCTCACATTGATATTCCATATATAATAGGTGGTGATTTCAATATGTTGAGAGGGGGAGATGACAAGAACAAGAACATGAGACATAGCCCTTATGTTGACAAGTTCAATTTTGTGATCAATGCGTTTAGCCTTAGAGAAATTCACTTATCTGGGGGCAAATACACCTGGTCAAATCACCAGGCTCATCCTACTCTTGAGAAGTTAGACAGGGTTCTTATGAGCTATTCTTGGGAAGATTTATTTCCCTTGGTTTTAGTTCGGAAACTGGTTAGAGACATTTCTGACCACAATCCCCTCCTCTTCTCCCTGGAAACGGGTAGACCAAACCCCCCTAAGAAGAAAGAATTTCGCTTTGAACTTAGCTGGCTGAGCAATGAATTGTTTTTGCCTAAGGCCAGAGAAATCTGGGAGCAGCCTGTTAACTCGAATGACCCCATAGACATCCTTAGTATCAAGCTGAAAAGATTCAAGAGATATTTTAAAGGATGGGGGTCCCATGTCTTTGGTCACGAGAGGGAAAGGAAGAAAGAGATTCGTATAGAGCTTGAGGAGATCGAAAAGTTAGAGGAAGAAGGTGTTATTGATGTAGAGGTTTGCTGCCATAGAGCTTCGCCTTGGCTGAGCTCAATGTTATCCTAACTAATGAAGAGTTGTTTAGACTCCAACAATCTAAAGAGAGGTGGCTTTTGAAAGGTGACCAAAAAACTGCATACTATCATCGCATTGCGAATGGTAGAAAACGTAAAAACACTATTCAGTCCTTCACTGATGGGGATAAGGTGATTGAGGGCACAAAAAATTTACTTGATCATGCTACCACTTACTATAAGGAACTGTTTGGGGGCACCCCAGGCAACCTATTTCATCTTTCTCCTGATACCTGGGGGAACATGAGAAGCTGAACAATCAGGATAATGACTGTCTCACCCGCCCCTTCTCTGAGGAAGAGGTCAAGGCAGCTTTGTTTGGTATGGAGAGCAATAGAGCTCCTGGGCCCGATAACATCCCAGTAGAATTTTACAAAGCTTGTTGGGATTTTGTTAAGGTAGATATCATGCGCATCTTTGAGGCCTTCCATACAGGAACGTTGGATGTTGCTCGGCTGAACTATGGTGTAATTACATTGATTCCTAAAATGACAGGGGCTAAAAAGATCCAACAATTCCGCCCCATTTGCCTTCTTCGATGTCCCTATAAGCTGATCACAAAGGTGTTGGATAACCGTGTAGCTATCTACGCGGATAAGCTGACCAGCCGTCACCAAAATGCCTTCATTAAAAACAGAAACATCATGGATGGAATTCTGTCTTTGCATGAGGTGCTACATCATGCCCACAATAAGAGGAAAATTGGAGTGGTCCTAAAGCTTGATTTCGAAAAAGCGTATGACAAAATCAACTGGGATTTCCTTTTGGAATGTCATAGGATGAGGGGTTTTAACGATAAATGGTGCAGATGGATTAAAAATATCATGAATAACGGCACAGTGAGCATTAAGTTGAATAATGAGACTGGGCCTTACTTTGTGAGCTGCAAAGGGGTTCGCCAGGGCGATCCCCACTCACCTTTCTTGTTTAACCTAGCAGTTGAGTGCCTCTCGAAGATGATTTTCAATGCTCAAAAAGAAAATTTGATTACTGGCTTAGCCCCTGACCTTATTGAGGGGGGTGTTGCCGTGTTACAATACGCACATGATACATTGTTATGCTTTGAACATGACACCTCTATTGCAGTAAACCTCAAACTGCTCCTTTATATGTTTGAGCTTATCGCAGGTCTGAAAATAAAGTATCTCAAAAGTGAAATCATGTGTATGGGGGGTGACAACAATATCCTTAGTTACTATGCGGAGCTCTTTAACTTCCAAATTGGTCACTTTCCTATGCGTTACTTAGGAGTGCCAGTCAGTTTTTCCTCTCTTAGATGCCTTGAGTGGATCTTTGTTGATGAGAAATTTGGCAAATGCTGTGAAGCCTGGATAGGCAATGCTGCCTCATCGGGTGGCAGGCTTACGCTGCTGAATTCCTCCTTGTATAGTATAGTCTTTTACTATATGGATATATTCCTTCTCCCTAAAACCTTCATCAAAAAACTGGACAAGAGGAGACATCGGTTTTTCTGGCAAAGTTGGGAGGGACGAAAAAGATATCACTTGGTTCGTTGGAGCAGAGTGTGCCACTCCAAGGACAAGGGTGGTCTGGGTGACTTACGTAAACAAAATATCAGCCTCCTGGTAAAATGGTGGTGGAAACTTGATACTCAAGAAGCGCTTTGGCAAGATATCATTAAGGTCAAATACTTGAAAAGGGATACGGTTGCCACGGTGAAAAGCAAGTTTAATGATTCTCCCATCTGGAAAGATATCATGAAAGTGAAATAATACTACATGTAGGGTAGAACAATTCATATTAACTCAGGGGATGTGGCTCAAGTCTGGGAGGACTCTTTGAATGGACTGCCTCCTATGCGTGTTCAGTACTCGTAGCCGTTTAGCATTTGTAATATGCATGAGATTACGGTTGACAAAATGGGGGGAGTGGAGGCCGGCGACATGTTTCGCAGAAGGCTAAACCCCCCTCTCAATAACATGTGGAATGAGATGCGTACGACTGTACTGAATGCTATTTCTTCGACAGAACCACACCAGGTTGGCTGGGCTCCTGGGCCTAAACACCGCTTTACTACTAAATCCATGTACAAGTTACTTGAGAGCAACCTTGCAGGGTGTGACCACCGGTGGATTTGGAAAGCTAAAATTCCCCTTAAGATCAAAATCTTTATGTGGTAGTTGTTTCAGGACGCGGTTCTGACTAGAGATGTTATGAAACGTCGAAAATGGCCGGGAAATGCTAAGTGTTCGTTTTGTGCTGCTCGTGAGATGGCACAACATCTTTTTTTCCTCTGCCCAGTTTCCAGGGTGGTCTGGCGATCGGTGGGAGCGGTCCTGGGCACTTACTTATGTCCCAATAACCTTTGGCAATATTACTCTTGGTGTTATATCTATCTTCCAGATGGTGCCAAATTCTATACATTTGGTCTTGCTGCCATCTGTTGGGCAATATGGAACTATCGTAACAGAGCAACCTTTGAGTTTAAGTCTCCTAAAACTCCTTTTGAGATTGTATTTTCCGCTTGTGTCTTCATCACCTACTGGGCAGGTCTCTTGAAGGGGGAAGATCGTGAGGCGATGGAGCGTGGGTCGCAGATGCTGAGGAGAAGCACAAGCAACATGATGATGATCTGTGCCGCTGCGACTGAAGATTCGGCGACAACTTAATAGATCGTGTCTTCAACTGCCGTCTTCCCTCCCCCCCGGTCCAGGAGGACAGGGCTACTTTTGTGTTCACTCCTGCGCGAGGATGTGGCCTGATGGGTCGTGTATTTTGCATAGTATGCTGCTGGTGTATGTTGGTTTTGTTGGGTACTTTAGGTGTTGTCGGGTTTTCGCCCCACAGCAGGTGTCTCGTAGGCGAGTTCATGTGGTGGGTTTCCCGGCGATGCGTTGAACTCGCTTCCCCCTTTCCCGCTTCCTTTCCAGCTCTATTTTGAGACTGTTGTATTTCCGTTATTCGGTTAATAGAAAGGGGCAATGCCCGGTTCAAAAAAAAGCTCCCTTTGGGTTAGTTCATTTATATTTTATTTGTATATTTTCGAAAGAAATAATATAGTTAAGAAGTTCTGAAAATGTGAACACTTTTCCAAGATTATGAAGAACTCTTTTTTAGATCCATGGGAAAAATAACATACAATATTTTTTTATAAAAAAGTAAACATTTTAGAAAAAATATTGTTGTTCATAAACAATTTTTAAGCATGTGATTATTTTTTGCAACACATGAATAATTCTTTTTCATGTATACTACTATGTAAAAATATAAGACACTATTTATTGTTTTATGTGTAAATATTTCTGTTCTACAACACATGATTTTTTATTAAACCAATTGCATAAAAATAAAAATCAATAAATATGTTGTCGAGATTTGCATTAAAAACAAATTTGGTCCTCACCAAATACTGATCCATATATGAGCACCATAGGCAAGGTGGGGGCATGTTGCTCACTAGTCACAATTTTTTTGACGACCCTACTAAGGTTTGTTGATTCAAAATGTTCATGTATACAAAATCATGAGATGTGTCGAGCCGAACATGGCATCCAACACTTAACGAAAAGGACCACTTAGCAACTCAACTTATGGACAAAAGAACATCAAGCATAATTTGATCATCATTCCTTAATCTCCTTGATGATGGCCCCATACCTCCCTGGCGAGCCTTCTTTGATATCATCAACCACATTCTTGTAGTGCGGCACAACATAGATATTCTTCAATTCTATATTGCCTGATATAGACACATCCTCTATGGAGTTACATCATTGCGATTGCGACTAGGGGCCAGCGGCCTCTCCTCCCTCTCGCGTCGCCTCCCCCATAGGCGACTCGGGAGGGATTAGCCGCTGCCACCTAGTAACTCTCCAGCGCCCTCTCCCCCTTCATCGCTGCCGATGGTCGGTGCTGGGCAAAGCTCGTGCGTGCGACAGCAGCGGTAGAGGGTCTCTCCTCCCTCTCCCGGATCCACGGCGGCGCGGGAGTCTTGATCCGCGCGGTGCGGCCTAATACGTCTCCAACGTATCTACTTTTCCAAACACTTTTGCCCTTGTTTTGGACTCTAACTTGCATGATTTGAATGGAACTAACCCGGACTGACGCTGTTTTCAGCAGAACTACCATGGTGTTATTTATGTGCAGGAGCAAACGTTCTCGGAATGACCTGAAACTTCATGGAGACACTTTTCAGAAAACAAGAAAAATACCTACTAAAGATGAAGGCCAAGGGGCCCACCGTCTTGCCACGAGGGTGGGGGTGCGCCCCCTACCTCGTGGGCCCCCTATTGCCTCTCCGACTCTAACTCCACCTCCATATATTGAGTTTCGATGAGAAAAAAATTAGAGAGAAGAATTCATCGCGTTTTATGATACGGAGCCGCCGCCAAGCCTTAAAACCTCTCGGGAGGGCTGATCTGGAGTCCGTTCGGGGCTCCGGAGAGGGGAATCCGTCGCCATCGTCATCATCAACCATCCTCCATCACCAATTTCATGATGCTCACCGCCGTGTGTGAGTAACTACATCATAGGCTTGCTGGATGGTGATGGTTTGGATGAGATCTATCATGTAATCGAGTTAGTTTTGTTAGGGTTTGATCCCTAGTATCCACTATGTTCTGAGGTTGATGTTGCTATGACTTTGCTATGCTTAATGCTTGTCATAGGGCCCGAGTGCCATGATTTCAGATCCGAACCTATGATGTTTTCATCAATATATGAGAGTTCTAGATCCTATCTTGCAAGTCTATAGTCACCTATTATGTGTTATGATCCGTTAACCCCGAAGTGACAATAATCGGGATACTTACCGGTGATGACCGTAGTTTGAGGAGTTCATGTATTCACTATGTGTTAATGCTTTGTTTCGGTACTCTATTAAAAGGAGGCCTTAATATCCCTTAGTTTCCGTAAGGACCCCGCTGCCACGGGAGGGTAGGACAAAAGATGCCATGCAAGTTCTTTTCCATAAGCACGTATGACTATATTCAGAATACATGCCTACATTATATCAACGATCTGGAGCTAGTTCTGTGTCACCCTAGGTTATGACTGTTACATGATGAACCGCATCCGGCATAATTCTCCATCACCGATCCATTGCCTACGAGCTTTCCATATATTGTTCTTCGCCTATTTACTTTTCCGTTGCTATTGCTATCATCACTACAAAATACCAAAAACATTGCTTTTACTACTGTTACCTTTTTCTACCGTTATCACTACTATCATATTACTTTGCTACTAAACACTTTGCTCCAGATATTAAGCTTCCAGGTGTGGTTGAATTGACAACTCAGCTGCTAATACTTGAGAATATTCTTTGCCTCCCCTTGTGTCTAATCAATAAATTTGGGTTGAATACTCTACCCTCGAAAACTGTTACGATCCCCTATACTTGTGGGTTATCACGGCCCTTCCGACAGTGTGGCGGATCCCAGAGGCGGCGGGCTCCCGGCGGTGCACGGGTGCCCAGATCCATGGGTGTGGGACTCCCGGCAGCATGCGGGCTTCTGGCGGCGGTGGGATTGGTCGACGACGGGCTTGGGCAATGGTGTCGGCCGCATGGTGCCGGCTCTCGTCGCTCGTGGCGGATCTCGCCACTCCGGCCATCATGGAGGAACCTGCACCTAGGGCGGCGACCCGTTAGGGATGGCGACGATGCCCTTGGCTGGCGACGTTCGTGGGGGTGGATGGATGGCGTCTTAACCGCGTGGGTGGTGAGGTGCCGGTGGATCTCCTCCGCGCTACAGGCTCTCTCCCGCTGCACTTGGTGGCTTACGATCGTGATCGTCGGCCTCGGTGCGTTTGCGGGGGCTGGTAGAGGTGCAATCGGACCATAGGAAACTCTGGATGACTCGTTTATCCCGCCGGTAGCAACGACCAGGGTCGCCGTTCTCCTCCTTGCAGGCGCCATCGAGGTCCCTGTTGTCAGTGTCAAAACCGGGGATCTCGGGTAGGGGGTCCCGAACTGTGCGTCTAAGGTCGATGGTAATAGGAGATGGGGGACACAATGTTTACCCAGGTTCGGGCCCTCTCTATGGAGGTAATACCCTACTTCCTGCTTGATTGATCTTTGATGAATATGAGTATTACATGAGTTGATCTACCACGAGATTGTAATGGCTAAACCATAAAGTCTAGCCTGTCTAACTATGATTATGAGGAGCTATCTACAGACCTAGCCTTCTGATTTATATAGACACATGAGGGATCTAGGGTTACATAAGGTTGGTTACAGAGAAAGGAATCTTCATATTTGGTCGCCAAGCTTGCCTTCCATGCCAAGGAGAGTCTCATCCGGACATGGGTAGAGCCTTCGGCCTTTGTATCTTCATGGCCCATCAGTCCGGCCCATGCCTAATAGGCCGGACGACCGAGGACCCTTTAGTCCAACACTCCCTCAGTAGCCTCCGAACCAGACTTCAATGACGAGGTGTCCGGCACGCAGATAGCCTTCGGCATTGCAAGGCGGGTTCCTCCTCCGATGACTTCAAAGCGATGTATTCGGCTTTCCATTTAATGTCGTACCCCTCGGCTTCTGCGCCTTCCTGACTTTAGGTTCCACGTGTCGAGTGAATACAAGAGGTCGGGGTATTTTTACACATACCACCCTGACTGTACTAGAAAGGTGCCTATATAAAGGGAATAGATCTCAGATCCATTCCAAACCTCACGGAAAAACCCCCTCAGAGCTTGCTGAGCAGAACCACCCCAACATGGCTAGGGCTCCCAGCTCTTCCTCTCGTCCCCACAGCTCCAAAAAGGGTGATTGGGAGAGATGTTCCGCATCTCATAGTCAGCTGGTGAAGCTGCAAAAACAGGGCTTTCTTCCTCCCGTGGATTTAGTCCCCGTACGAGCAGGGTTGACGTCCTTCAATGGCGGGGTTCAGGCGGAGAACTTTCCCAATCCGTCCAGGGGGAACGAGTATGCTTCGTTCCCTTCTTGTTAAGAGGCATCGGATTTCCAATCCATCCCTTCCTCCGAGGACTGCTGGAGTATTATGGCCTCCAACTGCACAGTCTCACTCCCGCCTCCATCCTGCACATCGCGGGCTATGTCGCTCTATGCGAGCTATTCCTAGGCTGCGAGGCTGAAAGTGCAACTATCCCTAGGTGGTTTTGGTAATTCATAACAACATATAGCTCATTGAGCTAATGCTATTCCAAGATGATTATTTCAGGAAAGCTCAATGATTGGCATGGCATGGATGTGAAAGTGGAACCCTCAAAATGCTAAGGACAAAGGATTGGCTCAATCTCAAAAGCTCAAGACTCTTCATTTTATATTTTAGTGATCCAAGATCACATTGAGTCTTTAGGAAAAGCCAATACTATTAAGGAGGGATGAGGTGTTGCTTAATGAGCCTCTTGCTTCATGTGCTTAGTGATATGCTCCAAAACCCTCAACTACTTTCCCATATCCACATATGACCTAAACCCTAAGCCAAACTCGGTCCTACCGATTCTTCCTATCTGGCGCCACCGAGTTTCACTTGTCATTAGCCACTGCCAAACCCTAGCAATTCGGTTCTACCGATAAGGATCACGGTCTCACCGAGATGGGGTTGCAAACTCTCTGTTTCCCTTTCATAACTTTTCGGTCTTACCGAAAGAGCGAATCGGTCCCACCGAGATTGCAATGTAAACTCAGTGTTTCCCCTTTGTAACTTTTCGGTCTCACCGAGTTCCACTCGGTCTCACCGAAAGAGCAAATCGGTCCCACCGAGTTTGCCTGACCAACTCTCTGGTTAGCTAATTACCAAATTCGGTCTCACCGAGTTTGTGTAATTGGTCTCACCGAGATTACGTTATGCCCAAACCCTAACCATATCGGTCCTACCGAGTTGCATGTCAGTCCCACCGAAAATCACTAACGGTCACTAGGTTTACATTTTCGGTCCGACCGAGCTTATTGATTCGGTCCCACCGAGATTGGAAAACTATGTAATGGTTGGATTTTGTGTGGAGGCTATATATACCCCTCCACCTCCTTCTCATTCGAAGAGAGAGCCATCAGAACACACACACCATTCCAACTCATATGTTTTGAGAGAGAGAACCACCTACTCATGTGTTGAGACCAAGACATTCCATTCCTACCATATGAATCTTGATCTCTAGCCTTCCCAAGTTGCTTTCCACTCAAACCCTCTTTCCACCAAATCCAAATCCTATGAGAGAGAGTTGAGTGTTGGGGAGACTATCATTTGAAGCACAAGAGCAAGGAGTCCATTACCTACACACCATTTGTTACTTCTTGGAGAGTGGTGTCTCCTAGATTGGCTAGGTGTCACTTAGGAGCCTCCGACAAGATTGTGGAGTTGAACCAAGGAGTTTGTAAGGGCAAGGAGATCGCCTACTTCATGAAGATCTGCCGCTAGTGAGGCAAGTCCTGTGTGGGCGATGGCCATGGTGGGATAGACAAGGTTGCTTCTTCGTGGACCCTTTGTGGGTGGTTGCTTCTTTGTGGACCCTTCGTGGGTGGAGCCCTGTGTGGACTCGCGCAACCGTTACCCTTGGGTGGAGCCCTGTGTGGACTCGCGCAACCGTTACCCTTGGGTGGAGCCCTGTGTGGACTCGCGCAACCGTTACCCTTCGTGGGTTGAAGTCTCCATCAACGTGGATGTAGGATAGCACCACCTATCCGAACCACGGGAAAAACATCTGTGTCTCCAATTGCGTTTGAATTCTCCAAACCCTTCCCTCTACATTCTTGCAAGTTGCATGCTTTACTTTCTGCTGCCTATATACTCTTTGCATGCTTGCTTAAATTATGTGATGATTGCTTGACTTGTCCTAAAATAGCTAAAATCTGCCAAGAACTAAAATTGGGAAAGGTTTAAGTTTTTATTTGGTCAAGTAGTCTAATCACCCCCCCTCTAGACATACTTTCGATCCTACAAGTGGTATCAGAGCTTTGGTCTCCATTTGCTTGATCTCCATAGCTTTTGGTGGTCATAGCCTTGGTTTCACAACCTAGGAGAGTATGGCGTCTAGCGAGGGAAATTATCACCGTATAGGTCCTTACTTTGATGGTACTAATTTTGCTAGTTGGAAGCATAAAATGAAAATGCATATTCTTGGACATAACCCCGCCGTTTGGGCTATTGTGTGTGTTGGTTTGCAAGGTGACTTCTTTGATGGGAGAGAACCAAACCGTGAAGCTACCGCGGATGAGTTGAAGATGTTGCAATACAATGCTCAAGCTTGTGATATTCTCTTCAACGGATTGTGCCCCAAAGAATTCAACAAAATCAGCTGTCTTGAGAATGCAAAGGAAATTTGGGACACTTTGATTGATATGCACGAAGGTACCGACTCCGTCAAGGAATCAAAGTTGGATGTGCTTCAAAGCCAACTTGAAAAGTTCAAGATGAAGGATGGTGAAGGTGTCTCTGAGATGTACTCTAGGCTTGCTCTCATCACAAATGAGATTGCCGGCTTAGGAAGTGAAGAGATGACCGATAGATTCATCATCAAGAAGATTCTAAGAGCCTTGGATGGAAAATATGATACCGTGTGCACATTGATCCAAATGATGCCAAATTACAAAGATCTCAAGCCAACGGAGGTGATTGGAAGAATTGTTGCTCATGAGATGTCACTTAAGGATAAAGAGGAACTTCACAACAAATCAAGTGGTGCCTATAAAGCCTCATGTGAAGCCCCTACATCATCAAGTGAGAAACAAGACTTCAATGAAGAATTGAGCTTAATGGTGAAGAACTTCAACAAGTTCTACAAGAGTAGAAGCAAAGATAGAAGCTCCAAGTCAAGGTCCTACAATGACAAAAGATCTTCTAGTCAAGAGCGAAACTGTTACAATTGTGGAAGACCCGGACACTATTCCAATGAGTGTACGGCTCCCTACAAGAGAAGAGAAGATTCTCCAAAAAGAAGAAGCAAAGGATCACCACCAAGAGAGAGAAGGAGTAGAGATGATCGTTATGAACGAAGATACTCACAGAGAAGCAAGGATTCAGAAAGGAAGGAAAAATCATCAAGGAGCTACACAAGACGAAGACATCAAGCTCATGTTGGTGAATGGGTATCCGGCTCCGACTCCGACAGCCACTCCGAGAGAAGTTATCACTCCGACTCCGAAGATACTCAAGATGAAGGTGTTGCCGGTCTAGCACTTGTGTCAACCAACTCCTATGACATATTTGACTCACCAAATGAAAGAATTGGAAGATGCTTCATGGCCAAAGGTCCTAAGGTAACACACCCCGAGTATGTTGATTTCAATAGTGATGAAGATGACTTGTTAGGTGATGATTTGCTTGTCGACAACTCTAGTGATGAATACTATGATGTAATGTCAATTAAACATGCTAATCAAGATAAAACGAATGACAATGATAAGGAGAAGATTGAGGCTCTAACTAAAGAACTAATAACTCTTAAGTTAGCTCATGACACTATCTTCGAAGATCATCGAGAACTTTTAAGAGCTCATGAGAAATTACGCTTTGAAAAGCTCAATCTTGAGCAAGAGCATGAGTTCTTAAAGGCAATCAATGATGATCTCCGCAAGAAAAGTTCTTCTTACATTGCCAAGCGTTTACTCTTATCCACTTACATGCCTCAAGTCAAGTCTAGTAACAAGAAAGATTCTTCCTCTAGTAGTAACAATGATCATGTTAAATCCAATATTGTTGCTTCTAGTAGTTCTCTTGATTCCACTAATGATTCTCTTAGCCAAGTTACACTTGAGCAAGAAAATAGTTTATTGAAGGGAATTATAGAGAAAGGAGTGTACAAAAGCCTTGCCGGGAGTAAGCAATTTGAGGAAATTGTGCGCAAGCAAGGAATGCACCGGAAGAATCAAGGTGTTGGTTTTGAGCGAAAGTTCAATGCCAATGGAGTTGAGTGGGAAGAAGATCAATACCCCAAGACAAAGTTTGTCCCTCAACAAGAGAAGTATACTTCTTTCAAGGGGACACAAGCTCAAGATGATCTTCCACCACAAGACTACAAGAAAAAGGCAAGGACAAGCTTCAAGAGGAAATTGATGCATTTGAAGAAGCTCCAAAGACCTTAGTCAAGTGGATTCCCAAGACTACTTCAAGCTCCAATTCATCAAGTATGACTACAACTCCAAGGATTCCCATCAAGATGATGTGGATCCAAAAGAAGAAGAATTAGAGAGTTCTTGAGGGTGACTCCGCCAACATACTTCACTCTTATCATTTTGGCGAGAACAAGTGCAATCAACGTCCACATCTTGCACTAGTTCAAGGAGTCACAAACCCTCTTGTTGGTAAGACAAGGGACAAGGTAACCTAAAAGTTTTCATGGACATCATCTTTTGTGTGCATCACTCTATGTCTATGGATATCCTTGTTTGTTCCTTGTGGGACTAACCCATGTAGGTATTGAAAGTGTAATTCACTCAAATGGATAGCTCCAAGAGATCTACATCAACATTGAGCATCCACATCTTCAATATCTACATGAAGTCATCATCGACAAAACCCAAGGTTAGTTCATCCCTCTTAGGGGGGATATCACATCTAGGGGGAGCTTTACTCTAAGACTTGAGCTAAAGCAACTCTAAAGATGTGAACACAACAATGCTTTATGTAAAAGTGGTAACCCCACTTGAGCTTAAACGATGAGTATGACCTATGATCAAGTGATCTCACTTGACTCCTAAGTCAATATACTCATATATAGATGACCTAGTCATCGCAAATTGCTTGATAGATGCTAGAATTGGTTGTGCATGCCTTGTCACATATTTCATTTGCCATCTTATTGTGTGAGCATGCTGATTGCATATTTTACTCATTCGAGGACATCCACTTGTTGTTTTGATTGTTCGGCTTTATTTCTTTGTGCCAAGTGGATGGACAAGAATGCCTAAGAACCTCCTCTAGCTATCTATGATTTTCTCGTCTCAAACTCTATTCATGCTGCATCACAAAATTTGATCAAGTCAGATTCGAACCACTCTGTGTGAGGAGCGCTCGGAGTCCCCGATTCGTCATAGACTTAAACTTCCAAAACCTCTTTATGATTCTCGGTTTGACCGATACTCCACTTTCGGTCCTACCGAGATCATTAAGTTGATCTAGGTTTTCGATCTCGGTGCAACCGATTTGAACCTTTCGGTCACACCGAGTTTCAGTAACTGCACGCAGTTATGAATCTCGATGCCACCGAGTCGTTCCACTCGGTCACACCGACAGGGTCGGGCTATATATAGTCACGGGCAAAATTTGGAAATTTCTCCGAACCCCTTCGCCCGCGCGATAGCCTGCTCTGCCCTCGTGGTCTCCGGATCATCTTCTCACCGCCAGCCGCCTCCAGTCGCTGGTCTCCATCACTGTCAACGGGAATTCTGCCCCGCCGTTGCCGCCGTAGCAAGTCCCCGCCGAACTAGGGTATGGACTTGATCTTTGTGCTATACCTCAATCTGATTCCTAGCACATTGTGATCATATTGATTCTAGCCATGTTTGATAAACTTCTATCCAGTCAAAACGCCCGTAGATTAGGTTTGATTCGAAAATTCTAGGTTTAGGTTTCCGCCGAAACCATCTCGGACCCACCGAGTTGAAAAACTCGGTCCCACTGATTTGGCTTATGCCATTGCACAAGTGAGACTCGGTCTGACCGAGAATTACTTATCGGTGTGACCGATTTTGGAACTCTATGAAACCCTAGCAGTCTTGGTGCCACCGAACTGTGACTCGGTCCTACTGAGTTCACTAGTTTAGGTTCCAAAACTGCTTCGGTATCACCGAGTTTGAAAATCGGTAGATCTGAGATGATTTCAGTGGGAAACTAAAACTAAGTTTTTGGATCATTCTTTTGCAAAAATCTCTGCATTTTGTGATGCTCATCTTTTCTATCTCATCTATAATCTATTCACAGGGTCAGCAGTCAGTTTGCAGCATGTCTGATCAAAGTGATAGCCAAAACATGTCAGAGCAGCAAGTAGTGATGAGTGAGGGCACTAGTCCCTCCAGTTCATCTGATGAAGGCAGTAGGAGCACTCCTAGTAACTTGCCAAAGGCTTCCACGAGACAAAGGAAGAAGAGGACTTCAGATTCCGAAGATGAAGACTATGTGGCAGAGGAAGAGGCCACTTCCAAGAGAGTTGAGCCAGCTCAAGGCACTAAGCCAGGCCTGAAAATCAAAAGGCCAGCAGGCAGGCAGCCCATGTCAAAAGCAAGAGCCTCAACTGAGAAGCCCACTCCTCAAGAGCCAGTTGCTGCAGAAGGCAAGAAAAGAAAGGAAAGGGTGAAGAAGACTGTGGCTAGGGTGCTTGGCAAAGCTTCCATCATGGAAGAGGAAGAGGAAGAAGAGGTAGCTGCACCAGCACCCAAGGCACCCAAGCTAATGGGAGATGCCATAAAATCAGGGGGAGCTGCTTCCAAGGCCAAGTCAGCTCCAAAGCCAAAGCCTAAGAGAAATACAAGGAGCATTCCTGCAGCTGAAAAGAACAAGGCCCCAGTGCCTGAGACTGTTGCTGAAGAAGAGGAAGAAAATGTCCTGAGAAAGCTAAAGCCCAAGATCCCAGACCACAACGATGCTCATCCTGTGGCCGAGGACATGAAGCTCAGGAGAGATTCAGGGCTGAGAAAGTGGATAGAAGCAGACCCGTTTGCTTCAAGGAGAAGGACTGCCGTGGACTACAGGTTTCACACCAAGGAGCAGCAGGATTTTTATGAGACAGTGCTGCTAGATAAGAAGCCAATTGTCTGTGACATGAGATGGGTTGACTGAACCTACATGAGGGAGAAGGAGGAGCACTACCCAGGAGTATATGACAGCTTTAATGCTTGTGGAGTAGCTGACTTTGTTGGGCAGAAGCTCACAAAGTGGAACGAGGAACTCATCATGCAGTTCTACTCCACAGCTCACTTTTATCCAGATGGGAGGATCACATGGATGTCTGAGGGTACAAGGTACCAATCCACAGTTGCTGAGTGGGTACAGATCATTAATGCCCCAGAGGAGCAAGATGATGACTTGGATATCTATGCCAAGAAGAAGATGGACCACAACTCAATGTCAAATATGTTCAAGGAGATCCCAAATGAAGCACTTGATACCTTCAAGTTTGGCTCAGTACATTACCTTCTGTCAGGGCTCCTAACGATCAATTGGATACTAAGGCACACCTTACTGCCCAAGTCTGGAGATCACAAGATGATCAGAGGCCATGCTATCAACTTGCTACATGTGTTTGATGTGCCTCAGAAGTTCAAGGTGATGAGTCTCATAGTGGAAACAATCAAGAGGACTGCAGCAGATCAGAAGAGGAGCTGCGGATATGCCCCTCAGATTCAGGAGCTCATCAACTCCAAGATGGGCACGGGCATATATTTATTGGACAAGGAACATTTGCCCATCCGTCCAGATTTTGAGAACAATGAAGTTGTGATGACTGAGAACGAGCCATCGTCTGCACAAGCATATGCAAAGAAGGAGAAGGCGAGGAAGGAGAAAGCTGCCAAGATGCCTACTCAAGAGGAGGCATCTGAATACTTCTTGAAGACCAAACAAGAGCAGCTTGGTTACTTGATTGCATCCACGCTGAGGATTGAGCAAAGTCTGGCCACCCTCACTCAGAATCAGCAGAGCCTAGAGAGAATCATGGAACAGAAGTTCTATGACTTGGATCTCAAAGTAACGGAAGTTCAGTCTGCAGTGGAGCAGCTCCAGGAGGACATGCAGGAGAGGAGAGGCAGGACTACTAGTCATGCCTTTGCCAGAGTGCCAAGAGGTCCGAGGTCATCTGCCGTGCCAGTTGCTGACACAAGAGCCACCACCTCAGCACTAGCCACAGCCTTAGTTCCACCAGCTCCAGCATCTACTTCAGCTCCAACTCCAGTGTCTACTTCAGCATCTACCGAAGCCTTCGTCCTTGGAGTGATCCAGACTCCACCACCACCTGAAGATCAAGCCTGAGCGTCGATCTAGTGCTATGCATTTTCTAGGAACTTTTTGGTAACTTGTTGCCAAAGGGGGAGAATATGTATAGATCATAGGCTTCGAAAGAGAGAGTGTTGCTTTTCTCTCTTGCTTTATTTGGTGGTTTTTCGAACTTGTTTGCTTTTGAGTGCTTGAGATACTACGTCATTATTTGTGAGACATTGATGATCATGTGTTTGATCATAAGCTACACTTAATGCTTGCTTAATTATTTGTGAGACATTGATGATCATGTGTTTGATCATAAGCTACACTTAATGCTTGCTTAATGCTATTATCTTATCTATCTTATGTGATCATTCATTATTCTTGGTGATGAGTGCATGTATTTCATTCTTATCATTTTAAGCGCTCCACCAAGATGTATGTGACATGGAAGAGTAACCCATGACTCTAACTCTTTGTGCATTTGCAGTCCAAAGCAAATTTTAAATATGCACAAATTTAGGGGGAGCTCTTACTTATCACATACTTCTCAAAGCGACGATATATTTCATGATTATTATCTTTTGTCGAAGCTTTGATCTATATGTTGTCATCAATTACCAAAAAGGGGGAGATTGAAAGTGCAACTATCCCTAGGTGGTTTTGGTAATTCATAACAACATATAGCTCATTGAGCTAATGCTATTCCAAGATGATTATTTCAGGAAATCTCAATGATTGGCATGGCATGGATGTGAAAGTGGAACCCTCAAAATGCTAAGGACAAAGGATTGGCTCAAGCTCAAGACTCTTCATTTTATATTTTAGTGATCCAAGATCACATTGAGTCTTTAGGAAAAGCCAATACTATTAAGGAGGGATGAGGTGTTGCTTAATGAGCCTCTTGCTTCATGTGCTTAGTGATATGCTCCAAAACCCTCAACTACTTTCCCATATCCACATATGACCTAAACCCTAAGCCAAACTCGGTCCTACCGATTCTTCCTATCCGGCGCCACCGAGTTTCACTTGTCATTAGCCACTGCCAAACCCTAGCAATTCGGTTCTACCGATAAGGATCTTGGTCTCACCGAGATGGGGTTGCAAACTCTCTGTTTCCCTTTCGTAACTTTTCGGTCTTACCAAAAGAGCGAATCGGTCCCACCGAGATTGCAATGTAAACTCAGTGTTTCCCCTATGTAACTTTTCGGTCTCACCAAGTTCCACTCGGTCTCACTGAAAGAGCAAATCGGTCCCACCGAGTTTGCCTGACCAACTCTCTGGTTAGCTAATTACCAAATTCGGTCTCACCGTGTTTGTGTAATCGGTCTCACCGAGATTACGTTATGCCCAAACCCTAACCATATCGGTCCTACCGAGTTGCATGTCAGTCCCACCGAAAATCACTAACGGTCACTAGGTTTACATTTTCGGTCCGACCGAGCTTATTGATTCTGTCCCACCGAGATTGGAAAACTGTGTAACGGTTGGATTTTGTGTGGAGGCTATATATACCCCTCCACCTCCTTCTCATTCGAAGAGAGAGCCATCAGAAGACACACACCATTCCAACTCATATGTTCTGAGAGAGAGAACCACCTACTCATGTGTTGAGACCAAGACATTCCATTCCTACCATATGAATCTTGATCTCTAGCCTTCCCAAGTTGCTTTCCACTCAAACCCTCTTTCCACCAAATCCAAATCCTATGAGAGAGAGTTGAGTGGTTGGGAGACTATCATTTGAAGCACAAGAGCAAGGAGTCCATTACCTACACACCATTTGTTACTTCTTGGAGAGTGGTGTCTCCTAGATTGGCTAGGTGTCACTTGGGAGCCTCCGACAAGATTGTGAAGTTGAACCAAGGAGTTTGTAAGGGCAAGGAGATCGCCTACTTCGTGAAGATCTACCGCTAGTGAGGCAAGTCCTGTGTGGGCGATGGCCATGGTGGGATAGACAAGGTTGCTTCTTCGTGGACCCTTTGTGGGTGGTTGCTTCTTCGTGGACCCTTCGTGGGTGGAGCCCTGTGTGGACTCGCGCAACTGTTACCCTTGGGTGGAGCCCTGTGTGCACTCGCACAACCGTTACCCTTCGTAGGTTGAAGTCTCCATCAACGTGGATGTAGGATAGCACCACCTATCCGAACCACGGGAAAAACATCCGTGTCTCCAATTGCGTTTGAATTCTCCAAACCCTTCCCTCTACATTCTTGCAAGTTGCATGCTTTACTTTCCGCTGCCTATATACTCTTTGCATGCTTGCTTAAATTATGTGATGATTGCTTGACTTGTCCTAAAATAGCTAAAATCTGCCAAGAACTAAAATTGGGAAAAGGTTAAGTTTTTATTTGGTCAAGTAGTCTAATCACCCCCCCTCTAGACATACTTTCGATCCTACAGAGGCCCATTTCGATTTATGGAGAAAACTGTTTTGCCTCGTCCCTCGTAATCAAGGAGGGTTAATATTCAAAGTGGGGGGAGCCGAAGTGTGGCATATCGCCGGGATCGGATACCTGTCCGACACACCGAAGAAGGCTTCCGAAGAGTGTCCTTCCGTCTGGTTCTATATCAATGACATCGCTCTTCCCGACCCAGTCCGAATGGGCCTCCCCAAATTTTCAAGTGCCCCGTTGAAGAAACGCCATAGCTGGCATCCTCGGAGCCTCGAGGAGGAGGATAGTGCAGAAGTCAGTCAGTTGATGGGCAATATTAAGATGCTTGCCCAGTCCGGATTGTCAATAGTCGAGGTAATGGTGATCTCCATAGTGCGGGGGGTCCAACCACTCCAATACAGAGGGCTTCCCATGTGGCACTATAATGGGGAAGACGACACCTCACGCTGCGGTCAGAAGGGCCCAAAGACCCCCGTCGCTTTGACCAAAATATTGGCCGAACTGTATAAAGGGGAGAAGGAGGAGTTCACCCATATCCAATGTCGAGACGGATTTTCCATGTATAATCCTCCAAGATGGGTAAGCTCTGACCCCTCCATTTTACTCCTCTCCTCGAATTATCTTTAACAGACAGTATCCTATCCACTCATAACAGGAATGGCGAAAGGCTATCGAAGGGATCCATAACCCCGACCCTCAGCTGGAGAGTCACAACCGGGATCTTGACCCCGGATTTGAAGAAGATCCGGACATATTTGTGGAGCTCGAGGATGGAATATTCTATCAGACAAGCTACGATGGTACGGAAGTACCTATCATTGCCGATTACCCCAGCCTCCATCCTTCTTCGCATGTAAGTACTTTAAAAGGCACTTTCTTCGAAAGAGTTCCCTTACTATGCCTCACCCACCACACTATTTTGTGTTTCAAAGGGGAGGCGCTCGATATCGCAACGTGCGCCAGAAGCGTCTCCGCAGAGAGCGGTGCCCGCGCCGAGCACATCTTCGAAGAGGAAGGCAAATGACAATACGACAGAACCCTCAACAAGGAGGTAAAGCTTTCCTTTGAGGAATACATCCTCTGATCGCCACATCAAGTCGTGACGTCACTCGCCGCATTCTATAAGGAAAAGTATCTGCCAGACTACGTCCGGGGATCCGGCCGGATGCGCATCCACTAGTCAGGTTTTGGACCCTGCCCTGAGGACGGGGGCTGACACGGGGGTGGCACCGAACTGTCCTTCCACAGAGGGTTCGGGCGATATGTCTGTCACAAACTCTGAGGTGGAGAGCGCCATGAATCATCATCGTCGGAGGGCCGCGCTTCGTGACCTCGGCTTTTCAAAGGAGGCATTTGATGCCTTCAGCTTGGCCAATGCGTACATCTGAGCTACTCGGGATGGTCTTGCTAGAGCCACGGACCAGCATCTGAAAGATATGTGGGTAAATGTTGAGTTAATAATCATACACCAGTAGCCCCCGAGACTTAAAGAAGTTGATACAACTGATTTAAGGATCATCGTATAACCAGGTGCTTACGGAGAAGAACAACCTGCTAACTCAGGAGCTAGAAAAGTATCAGACCCAGCTAACTTTTGCCAATGTCGAACTGGAGAAATCCAAGAAGGCGTCTCCTGGTAATGTTCCCCTCCAGCGACAAAACATAGTGGTATGCCGATAATGCTAACACGGTTGCTCATCTCTTAATATGATCATTAGATCATCTGCAAGAGCAACTGAATGCTGCTCAAGGCAGAGAATGAGAAGCCAAAAAACTGCTAGCCACGGGCGAGCGTGTGCTAACAAAAGTCGTGATGGAGAAAAACAAGCTCCAGGATTCTAATACCCAACTGGGCGAGGAACTGAAAGATGTACGGGCCCAGCTGGAGGACTCTGTAAAGGAGAATAAAAGGTTGCAGGGCGGCATATTCAGTATGTGGTCGAACTTGCCTTTGAATCATTCGGAGATAGAGGGGACTAATAGAGTTATGTTTGCAGGTATGCTGACCGGTCGTCCCGAAGAGGAGATGTCCAGATCCTCTAGCGATCTGCTACAAGAGCTGTCGCAAGTGCACAAGCAGGCTCGGCAGGCGATGCGAAGTGTGGCCAAGGCCTTATGGCCATCTACCTCCCCTCCGAGAAAGATGGAGGAGCTTATACATCTATTCAAGGGAGCGCTGCGGCAGTTTAGATTGTGGAAGATATCGGCCTACCAGGAAGGTGCACGGGAGTCCTGAGCCATGATGAAAACACGGTATACCAAGCTTGATCCGAATAATATGGCTCGGGTCGGACCTCTAGGGTCAGATGGAAAAGAAGTTCCTGTTAGTTTGTTATATGACCAAGTAGAAGTAGCCGCCAAGTATTCCCAGCAGGATTGTAAGTTAGACAGCCTGCTATACGGTATAGAGGATGAATTTTTTGAGTCCAAGTGACTATGTACTTTCCTTGATATAAGTAGCTCTAGATGGATTGTAAAAACGATTTTCATGGCAGACCTTTTCGCTTCGACCTCTGGACCCGAAGGTGCGGAGTGTTTCCGAATACCTGAGCGGTAAAATAGACCGGGGTATGCATGGAAACCAGGAGTAGGGGTCATAGTTGCTTGAACAGACAAGTTGTATCCAACTAGTTATGTTATGTTACATTATGATTGTAAGAAACATCTTCCATAGAGAATAGTTTCGTTAAGGGTTCCTTTCCCTGGGTGTGCATGCGTGAAAATGCATGTCCGAACTGTGATTGGAAAAAATCACAGTATACGTAACATTTGGGGGTTCCCCATGGGGTGAATGCAAAAACATGTTTAATCCACCGACTGATTATTCCCTTAAGGACACTAGCTTTCGGCTTCACCCAGTCTGAGGTACACATCCAGATGACCCGGCAGTAACAATTGCAGAGGTGCTCCCTTTATGCCCTAGCCGAACTAACGGGGACGTAGGGCATAAGCACAGGAGCCAGGCAACCCAGCTTGCCAAAACTTAAGTCATATCGATGCATATAATGGTGAAGAAAAGGTTCATATGGGAAAACGCATATGTGATGAGCTTGATGCTTGGGAAATAAGAATAAGCTTCTATCCGGGAAGCCCCCAGGTATGATGGACGTACATGTTCGAGGGTGTGTACGTCACAGGTGCGCAGTTTAGTCGTGCAAAAGCTTTAAGGCTTAGAAAAAGAAAAGGAAGAATGACAAGAGAAGAAAAATTAAAGGAAACAATAGGGGGAAGGAGACAAACGAATAGTTTGGCCCTAGGCATAGAATCTTCGGAGTCTGGCCGCGTTCCAAGAGTTCAGCTCTAGGCGATTGTCTGATGCAGCCCGCAGGCGGTACGCTCCTCCTGTGAGAACTTCGTCAATGATGAAGGGACCCTAACACTTGGGCTTGAGTTTGTCCTTTTTCTTCTTCGGCAAGCATAGAATGAGTTTGCCAACATTATAAGTCTTGGCCCGTACTTCTCTGCTTTGGTATATGTGGGTCTGTTGTTGATAAAATGCGGAACGGGCCTTTGCAACATTGCGCTCCTCCTCCAGGGCATCTAGGTTGTCCTGTCGACCAAGCTCGGCCTCCCTCTCTTCGTACATGCACACTCGAGGTGAGTCATGGATAATATCGTAGGGTAACACAGCCTCTGCGCCGTACACCATGAAGAAAGGTGTATATCCAATGGTACGGTTGGGCGTGGTCCGCAACCCCCAGAGTACGGAGTCAGGCTCCTCAACCCAGTGCTTGTCTGATTCTCTCAAAGACCGCACTAGTCTGGGTTTGATACCGCTCATAATAAGACCATTGGCCTGTTCGACTTGATCGTTTGTTTGCAGGTGATAGACAGAGGCGTAATCGAGCTTAATGCCCAGAATAGCACACCAAGTTTTCACCTCATCGGCTGTGAAATTGGAGCCGTTATCGGTGATGATGCTGTGTGGAACACCATAACGGTGCACCACACCAGATATGAATTCTATCACTGGCTCCGCCTCGGCCGTTTTAACTGGTTTGGCCTCTATCCACTTAGTGAATTTATCCACCATGACCAGCAGATACTTTCTATTATGGCTTCCTCCTTTAAGGGGTCCGACCATATCGAGCCTCCAGACCACGAAAGGCCAAGTGATGGGGATTGTTTGTCGAGCGGTGGGGGGCATGTGGCTTTGGTTGGCGAATAGCTGGCATCCGACGCAACGTTGGACAAGGTCCTGTGCATCTGCTCGGGCCGTAGGCCAGTAAAAACCTGATGCGGTTTGTATGTTATGTCGAATGGAAGGAGCTCAATGGCCCATTTGGCTATCCGGCCTGTAGCATCGCGGTTGTTTATTATGTCATTGAGTGGTACTTCGGAAGCTACCGTGATAGAACATTCTTGGAAGTAGTGTTGTAGCTTCCGGGATGCCATGAAGACCGCGTATGCTATCTTTTGGTAATGAGGGTACCGAGATTTGCATGGTGTGAGGACAGTGGATACGTAGTATACCGGCTTCTGAAGCGGGAATTTGTGTCCGTCCTGCTCTCGCTCAACAACGAGCACGGCGCTAACCACCTGGTGTGTTGCCGATATGTATAATAACATGGGTTCGCCGACGTTCGGCATGGCCAGATTGGGTTGCTCGCAAGAAGGGTTTTTATTTCTTCCAGTCTGGCTGTTGCCGCATCCGTCCACTCGAAGTGATTGGTGCGCCGGAGGAGGCGATACAGTGGCAATGTCTTCTCTCCCAATCTGGAGATAAAGCGGCTTAGAACTGCCATGTATCCTGTGAGTTTTTGGACCTGTTTAAGGTCCGTTGGCGTAGTCAATTGTGACAAAGCTCGGATTTTGGCTGGATTTGCTTCAATTTCTCTATTGGAAATGATGAAGCCCAGCAGCTTTCCAGCAAGGACGCCAAAAACACACTTTTCCGGATTGAGCTTGATGTCATATGCACGAAGGTTGTCGAATGTGAGACGTAAATCGTCTATCAGTGAACCGGCGTGCCTAGTTTTAATGACGATGTCGTCCATGTATGCTTCGACTGTCTTGCCGATTTTTTTCTCCAGGCATGTTTGAATCATGTGTTGGTAAGTGGCCCCGGTGTTTTTGAGCCCGAAGGGGATGGTGTTGAAGCAGAATGGCCCATATGGTGTAATGAATGTCGTTGCGGCTTGATCAAACTCCTTCATTTTGATTTGATGGTATCCGGAATATGCGTCGAGGAAGCACAGTGAGTCGTGTCCTGCGGTGGCGTCAATGATCTGGTCGATGCGGGGGAGGGGAAGGGAGTCTTTGAAATCGATGCATAGGCGCCAGGATTTATCCTTCTTTGGTACCATCACCAAGTTTGCTAGCTAGTCCAGGTGTTTTATTTCTCTAATGAATCCGGCCTCGATTAGCTTGGCTAGCTCCTTCTCCATAGCTTGACGTTTAGGTTCGTAAAAGCGCCGCAGTGTTTGCTTGACCGGTTTATATCCCTTCAATATATTGAGGCTGTGTTCGGCCAATCTGCGTGGGATTCTTGGCATATCCGAGGGGTGCTAGGCGAATATATCCCAGTTCTCACGCAAAAACTCTCATAGCGCGGTGTCAACCGTTGGGTCTAGTTGTGCCCCAATAGATGCTGTCTTCTTGGGGTCCGTTGGATGGACTTGGAATTTGACTATTTCTTCTGCTGGTTTGAAGGAGGTGGATTTGGATCGTTTGTCCAGGATTACATTGTCCCTATACACCATGGAGCGTAAAACAGTTAATTCTTCGGCCGCTAGGGCTTTGGATAATGCCTCGAGGGCCAGGGATGCAGTTTTATTTTTGGCGCGGAGTGCTATGTCCGGATCACTAGCGAGAGTGATTATGCCGTTGGACCCAGGCATCTTGAGCTTCATATCCCCGTAGTGAGGTATAGCTTGGAAGCGTGTAAATGCATCTCGCACCAATAGGGTGTGATATCCACTGTTGAAAGGGGCCACTTGGAAGGTTAATTCCTCGGTCCAATAGTTCTCCAGTGTGCCGAATACCACGTCGAGCGTGATTTTTCCCGCGCATCGTGCCTCCCGACTAGGAATAATTCCTCGGAAGGTCGTGCTACTTTGCTCGATGCGGCTCCTGTCTATTTCCATTTTACTGAGTGTATCCTCGTAAATGAGGTTTAGTCTGATGCCGCCGTCCATGAGAACCTTCGTGAGCCGGAAGCTGTCCACGATCGGACTGAGGACCAAGGCGGCTGGTGTCCGAATTGTCCTGAATTTTGGTTCGTCGTCGGCATTGCAAGTTATGGCTATGTCGTTCCAAGGGTTTGTTGCTGCGATTTGACAGACTTCGGCGAGGTTGCGGAGTGCCCTTTTGCGCTTACTGTTTGAAGCAAAAGTTTCGAAGCCCGTCAATACTCTGGGGTCGTCGTCTTCTGGGGGATATTGCTCTGGGTTGTTTTTGGTGAGGATATCCTAGCCGCTCTTGGCCACCTGCCGGAGTATCCAACATGCTCTAAGGCTGTGTGTTGATATAGTATCCGGTGTTGCATGTAACTTGCATGGTCCATCGAGCCATCCCTCCAAAACGGTTCCGTGTCCCGTAACGGGCTTATATTTCTTTACCATTGGGCCGGGCGTGCCACGAGGGTGCGTCCTTTTCACCTGAACGAGGGGTTGGGTGGAAACCGGTGGTTCCCAGCGAGCTGCCTGAGTTTTCCAAGCGCTTTCCACTGCGTAGTACTTGCATACTATGGTTGCCAAGTCTGCGAAGTGTGATATATGACGACGGTTGATGGCGTTGAGGATTCTTCATCCGTGCAATTATTGCGGAACGCTGAAATCGCGTCTTCATCGCGACAATCTTCAATCTTATCTTTGACAAGGAGGAAACTGGCCCATAAGTGATGGACCGTTTCCTGAGACTGCTGTTGTATGCCCATGAGAGCGCTTATATCTGAGTGGGCGGATGGTTTAAAATCCGAACCCTGACTCCATTTAGGATCCGGAGTTTGAAGAACTTCCAAGCTTAGTAGTTCGGGATCCGCGATGCCAACTGGTTTTTTTGGGCATGTCGTCCAATTCTATGTTCGGAAGACAAGGTATGTCCTTCTGCAGGTAGGTGTCCGACTCTTCAAGCTCGGAGATCCGAACATGGTTCGTCCTCAATATAGAGGAAGAGTTGTCGACTTGCTCCTCTACTACCGCTATCTGATGGGTGATCGACGGAGTTTTAATTTCTCTCTAATCGGGTTTAAGCCCAATCCCATCATAGTCGGTGGCGACCCCTAGAGCGGCGATGCGACCTAGGAGCTTGTTTAAAGACGACAGCTCCGCTAGATCCATCTGCTTGGAGTATTTGGAGTCAACATGAAGGGGATTTTCGATGACCCGAGAAGTCATCATCAGCTTAACGGCCGAACGGGCGGTCATGATGAGGCCAGAGGGTTTGGCCTGGGGCCAGTGCTTCCCCGGAGGTGACGTTGTCCTTGAGAACAAGGCGAGCCATCGACCCTATCTTTCGACGTCACAGCGGAACTCTCAATGAAAGCACCAATGTCGGTGTCAAAACCGGCGGGTAGGGGGTCCTGAACTGTGCGTCTAAGGTCGATGGTAATAGGAGACGGAGGGACACAATGTTTACCCAGGTTTGGGCCCTTTCTATGGAGGTAATACCCTACTTCCTTCTTGATTGATCTTGATGAATATGAGTATTACAAGAGTTGATCTACCATGAGATCGTGATGGCTAAACCCTAAAAGTCTAGCCTGTCTGACTATAATTATGAGAAGTTATCTACAGACCTAGCCATCCGGTTTATATAGACACAGGAGGGATCTAGGGTTACATAAGGTCGGTTACAGAGAAAGGAATCTTCATATTTGGTCACCAAGCTTGCCTTCCACGCCAAGAAGAGTCCCATCCGGACATGGGTAGAGTCTTCGGCCTTTGTATCTTCACAGCCCATCAGCCCGGCCCATGCCTAATAGGCCGGACGCCCAAGGACCCCTTAGTCTAGGACTCCCTCACCTGCCCTCCACGCTGACCCCATGCCCGGGTGAAAACCCAAAATCTCCTTAGATTGGGCGGCGGCGGCACTGCTGTGTCGTACGCTTCTTGGAGGCACCGCCTGGGGCATTTGGGTGCTTGGTTAGAGGAACTGCAAGCGAAGGGGATGGGACTAGTGGCAACAGGTGGTGTTCGCGATGGAGGAGCGGCGTGGCATTTGCCACGTCGACAACGGCGGGTCTCAGCGGTATGGAGCAACGGGGTCTCGCCGGTGGGCGTATGATGATGGACGAGCACAGGATGGTGGCGTTGTTTGGCGTCGACGGCGGCTAGACCGGACAAGGTAGATGCAACAGTACAACACTGAAGATGGATTGGTGGCAGGTGGCTGCGGCGGCCTCATACCCAGCATGCGTCCTGGTTGAGGAGTGCGCCGGACTGGTGGGTGCCCCATACCCGGCAAGAGTCCTAGTTGGGACCTCAGGTATTAGATGTTAGGTTTGGCTGCAAGGTCTGTTTGCTATTAGGCCCAGACTATCAGCACCCCTTCATCAACTGTATAGAAGTAGCGACAGATTTTGCCTAGACGATGACTTTAGTCTCACTGTTGTATGACTTTATAAAGTCTTGTGTGAATAATTAATAAAATTAATGCATGCATCGTCCAAATGTAGAGACCGGAGGTTCTCCTTCTTTTTTAAAAAAGGAAAAAAAAATCCTTGATACATGCAAGAGCTTCAAGCATGGCAGGATCGCCTGCTCCACTAGAAAAGACAACCGAAGAATGCAAATAAGTTGTTGTGTGATATCTGCACATGGCTATGATTGCACCTCTCCCTACATCATCCATATTAGCTATCACCAAGTTTCCTGGCGGAGGCAACCAACAATGATCGGTACCCCGTCCTACCCTTGCTGTAGTTATTTTCAGAGTGGCTAAAACTTGCAATTCAAAGAGATATTACCACAAAAACTATTTGTGGAGCATATCTTTGGAACACTGTTTTGTTTATATCTTTTGTGTGAATCTGTTATGGAATATAACGAGTTGTTCTGCTCAAAAATATAGTTCTTTGCACAGGTCTATGATTTGAAGTCATTTATATACCTACTAATAAAGGGAAGAGAGCTTTTGTCCGTCCACCACGCATTTTATAGGACCCTCTGCCTTTTTGCTAATTAACCTGAAGTCCATCCTGAAAATAGGACGAATCATTTTTTGTAATTTTACATAAAACCCCTTCTATTTTTGGTAATTAAGTCATAGTCCATCCTTAAGTGACATAAAACTAACCTTTTTCACATTTCTACAAAAACCCTTTGCTATTTTAGTGACAGGAATTAAAGAGCAAAGTCCCTAATATTTGAGTTAGCCAACCCATGGCCCATCTAGAACAAATGCTTTAAAAAAATACATACCCTTTAAACCCTAACTTTACTTTTAACATGGTATGCACGGAATTTCATTAGAAAATTGTGTAGAATCTGAATATGATGTTATTTCACATTTTTGACCATTTTAAAATGCTATTAAGGGTGCAACCTTAATCAATAGCGCATGATTCGTCTTTCTTTCGTAACGACGCCGATCTAAATTGCAAACAAGCACCTCGGCAAAACCAGATTGGAGTCAAAAGAAACCATCGATAAACCATGTATGCATGCCTCGGCAAATCCTTATAGGGGAGAAAAGAAAGTAGATTGCTCATCGTATGCCGAGAAAGAAACGCTTTAGGATTGACCACATTCAAATGCGTTGTGCTTATATGAGCACTGAGGCCACCGTCAGCAAAGGTGAGAAGAAGGATAAACGATGGATGGGATGCCATGTTAAAATAAAGGATGTGGACCTATTGGGGACGTATGGTATTTTTTTTCCCATCGCAACACACAGTCACTTTTACCGAAATCACTAGTTAAGGGTTACCCCTTTCAAAGGGCACTCCTCACCTTCTTGGGTGATGACAAGTGCCACACTACATGTGCGCCACTTTGTCCCAACCTGAATTTTTCTTTTTTTGTAGATTCGTTTATTCAAGATGTTCTATCTCCTGAGCCGTGCACCGAAATAACGAACAACTTTCACTATTGGATTTTTCATGTCGAGGATTTTGAATCTAAATCCTATGTTAATAGGTTTTGACAAACATTTTTTCATGGAAAATCCTGAAAATTGAAACCTGAAAAAAATGAAAATTGGAAAACCAGCAAAAGGCAAAAACGAAAAAAAAATCAAAAGAAAAAACAGAGCCCAAAAAGCACAGCTGTGATTTTTTTACATTTTTCATAAGAAGCACACACTTTAACAGGAGCTCATATTTGTCGTTGTAGGCACCCGTTGGAGAAGTGGTGCCTACAGCAACCAGCAGCAGGCTGCAGCCCATTAAACATCCCTCACTCGCTCCGCTTTCGCTTACTCGCTGACTAAAAAATTGTTTGCTCCATCAACTCGCCTCATTGAGATTTTTTCCGGCTATGTTGTGCTGCTTTTCAGGAAAAAGACCGCCCTCCTGTTTTTAACGATTTTGCATATTTTGTGAAATAAAAAATTTCATAGATTTATTAAAAAAAATCCGTGGGTGAAAAAAGTGCACGGATAAAATATTACCAAATTATGAAAAAAATCATCAATTTTGAAAAAAACTTCATTGATTTTGAAAACATTGATCAATTTTGAAAAAATGGTTGATTTTAATAAAAGTTCACTACTTTAAAAACATTCGTCAATTTTGGAAAAAAAACACAAAATCTGAAGAAAAAAGGTCATGAATTTTGAAAAAAGTTCAGCGAATTTAAAAAAGTTCATCATATTTGAAAAAAATCATCAAATTTTGAAAAGTTCATAGAATTGAAAAAAATTCATAGGATTTGAAAAAAAGTACATCAATTTTTTAAAAGGTTGACCAAATATAAACAAATTAATCGATTTTGTAAAACGTTCATCGAATATGAAGAAAGTTCATTAATTTTGAAAAAAATCTTTGATTTTGAATAAAGTTCATCCATTTTGGAAAAAAGTTCACAAATTTTAAAAGACTCATCGGTTTTGATGAAAAAATCACAAAATATGAGAAATGGCCATGAATTTTGAAAAAAGCTCATCTATTTTCAAAAAAAAAGTTTATCAAATTTGGAAAAAAAATCATCAAATCGGAAAAGGTTCATAGGATTTTGAAAAAAAAAATCATCATTTTTTTGTAAAAGGTTCACCTAAATATTAAAAAAGTTCATTGATTTTGAGAAAAGGTTAATCAATTTTTTAAAAATGTTCATCAAAATATTTAAAAGTTCATTGATTTTGAAAAACAATCAATATAAAAAAAGTTCATCAATTTTGAAAAAAAATCATATATTTGAAAAAAGTTCATGAATTTAATAAGTAGAAAAAGAAATAGGAAACAAAAAAAGAAAGGATAAAACATAAAAAACGTAGGGGGCATTTCCTATACATAGAAATGTAAAAGAAGAAGTTGGTATTGACTAAGCGTTGGGATGATGTAGTGGTTAGCATAGTTCACTCGGAGTGATGAGATCTTTGGTTCGATCCCTGTTGATCAGATTCCACGCGCACCCTTTTCTTTTAAACAGAGAAAACAAAAGTTGAATGGGTCGGCTGAGAACTGTGGCGTATTGTGCGCCGGCAGGTTGCAGGTTGAACTGCAACCAGCGCCTGAAGCGCCAAATTCGACATATGTTTTTCAAGGGTAACTACGGTTTCATTCAAGAATCAAAGTGTCTGAAATACAAATTACGTCAGGCACTAACCCTAGCCACACATGCTATCGGGGGGATGAACCCCGGGCAAGCAACTGAACTCGGATCCTTTGAAAAAACAACGAGGTTAGCATCGCCCCTCAAGATGGCTCGCGCTCGATCCGGCCAAGCCCCCTCGACCCGGCCTAATCCTCAAGACTTCTCCAGCAAGCCAGCCCAAGACGGCCAAGCCCGGCGCACCAAGACTTATCCAAGAAGCCAACTCCCCTTGGTGTGTACTCCAACCCGGCCAATGGTCAGCGGCCGTCCCATCCTAGTCGTATGATGGAACGAGTCGCCACCAACTGATGACCGAAGCCACAGTGCCCCGCCCATGCCTTTGGTCAGCCGGACGAGGCAACAGTGCCCCCACCTACCCGCTGACCAGGCTCGACGTGGCAACAGTGCACCCATTGTCACCCATGACGCCAGCAAGCGGCGACCTGACGGAGCTCCACTGTAGCCGGCTCAACTCGGCCACACCCTGACGATCGACAAGACGGCCAACAGTGCCACCGTACCCGGTGGGTCCCGTGCCCGAGGAACCCGCCGAGACCTGGTACCCGACGGGTCCCAGCACCGGGTTCCTAGACGCTGACAACCCAGCCCTACAACCTTATAACATTACCATTGTACCCCTGGGGTTGACCTATAAAAACCCCCAGGAGCCCTCATGCATACGGGCAAGCAGCACGACGAGAACAATAGCATTCACACAACAAACTAGACTAGCCACACCGGGAGAGGGAGCAGCCTAAGCCTTGGCCCGCCCTTCTTCTTCCCCCATACAGCTCTAGGAGCAACCCTGCACTGTAACGTATTAACCACACTCGGCAGGACTAGGAGTGTTATCTCTCCGGAGAGCCCCGAACCTGGGTATGTCTTGCGTCCCGCGCTCGCTCATGCCGACCTCGCCTCTGGAGCCCACCAGTGCCCTCGAGACTGCTCCTCTCTTTAGCCATCCCATGGCATCTGCCGTGCGCCCACCACGACAGTTGGCGCCCACCGTGGGGCAGCTCGAGGTCCTGGCCAGGAGAATGCTTTAGACGGGGCTCTACTCCGACTCCGACATGCCCGTCACACTGGCGGACGATGTCATAGACGCACTCGCCATCTCCTTCGCCGCGCTGCGCATCTCCGGCGCGCCTGCGGCCGACGAGTACCCAGGGAGGTGCTTGACTTTCCTGACTCCCCCCTTTCACTCGGCGGCGGCGTTCCCGCTGTCACATCCCTAGTCTGGTATGACCTAGACTAGCTAGTCATTGGTGCATCATGTTTAAATCTCATTTAAATTTGAAATGAGGATTGGTGGAACCCTCAGAATCATTTTTGAAAATGACCCAAATAAAAATTTCTCCAAAAGGGTCCAAGAAAATGCTCATGTTGCCCTCTGAAAATATTGGACAGAGATAAAAATCAAACCAATATTTTTAGGAACTCATGGATATTTATTGTGGCCATTTGGATTAATCCGATAAATATTTGCATTGGAAATATATTAGTTATATATATTAATATATGTCCAAAAATTATGCCATCCATAAGGTAGCTCTGGATTAATATAACTAGCTTCCAAAAAAATGGCATAAGTAAATAAATTGATTTAGTATTATTACTAAATCAGAACAAATGTCAGAAAATTTAGAAAAAGAAATAAACAGGAAAACCTTACCTGGGCTTCTGCCTGGCGCCTCTAGCCCAGCAGCAGCAGGCCGGCCCAGCCAGCAGGCGGCCCAGGCCGCCTCCTCCTCTGTCGTCTTCGTCCTCGACAGAGGGAGGGGAGCGTGCCCGGCGCGCGCGCGCGCCACCGCGCCACGCCACCTCCCTCCCTGCCTGCCTGCCTCTCCCCTCCTCGTCTGAATGCCCCGGACGACGCCACGCAGCCACCCCGACCCCCTCGCACTCTCCCTCGCCCTCCTTCTCTCCCCCTTCTCTCTCTCTCTCACCCGAGAATCACCGCCGCCGCCGACGAGCATCACCGTAGCCACCGCCTCCCCCTCGCCTCCCCGACACGCTCCCCAGATCTGCCGCGACCCCCTCTACCTCCTCGTCGAGCCACGCAAGACGGAGCACCCCGTGGAGCCGTCACCGTCACCAACTTCTCCTCCGGCCGCCGTGGATCCTCGCCGTCGATTCGGGAGCTACCGGGCATCCCCGACCTCACCCTCGCGCTCGCTGGTCTCGCTGTGAGCCCCCGCACCGAACCCCCTCCTCCCCGTGCTCGTTTGCCCCGTCTAGCTAGCTCAACCACCGCGCCCGTAAGTTCCTCGCCACCGGCCATGGCGCCACGGTGGCATGAGCCCAAGCTAGCCACTCCCGCGCGCGTCACCGTGTTCCTGGTGACGCCAGGAGGCCGTAGGAGCCCTCCGCTTCCACTGCCGTGCACCACAACGCCGCGGCCGCAAGTCGCCGAGCTCCGGCCACCGCCGTGAGCTTTGCTCCGGCGAGCTCCGGCGCCCCCGCAGCCCCCCACCAGCTCCCCTGGTTGCGGACGACGACGGGCTACGCCCCGGTGGTCTTCGCGCGACCAAACGCCGCTTGTAGCGCAAGTCCGGCGAGTCGCCGCCGCGCTATTGGTCGCCGCCGGCCAGAACTCCGGCGGGCTGACGTGGCTCTGTTAATTAGGCACTAATCCCCACCTACTGGCGCTGACAAGTGGGCCCCAGGGCTTAGTCAAAGCTAATCAGCCAGGTTTGACTCGGGGTTAACCCCAGAGTCACTGACGCGTGGGCCCCGTCGGCCAGGTGATTAGCTTAGTGCTAATCACCGCTTAATTAACCCCCCCTGAGGCTGACAGTGGGCCCCATCGCCACTAACTTTTAATTAGGATTAAATTAACCCCCTGTTTAACCCCCTGTCACTGACGTGTGGACTCCACACGTCAGGTTTGACTCCATCAGCCACAGTTGACTGCTGACGTCGTGCTGACGTCATGCTGGCGCAATAATATGATTTCTGGGATTAAATTTAATCAGGAAATTCCAGAAATTGTTTTAAACTTCAAAAATTCATATCAATTCAACCGTAGCTCAGATTAAAATAATTTATATATGAAAAATTATCAGAAAAATATAATCTTTCCATATGTACTAGTTTCATGCATGACAAACCAACTTATACATGCTGAATATGAGAAAACACATTATGGCATATATAAGAGACTTAATTTAGAATTACATTTGAGCTTATGGTTCAAATGGACTTCAAACCAAATGATTTCTAGTTGCATTAGCTCAAACAACATCACATCTTCATGCCATGTTCATGCATCATATTGTTGCATATGTTTGTGTATTGATTGCCGACACCGTTCCTTCTCGATAGGTCTTGCTCCGGAGACCGTTCCAGAGTACCTGTCTGAGAAGCAGTGCCTCCTCTATTGATTTACCAGGCAAGCAAACCCCCTTGTTCATTCCGATACAATCCTACCCTCTCGCTCCTGCTCTCAGTTATTGCATTAGGACAACAGCGATTCATCTGCTACTTTGTGCTGCGGTAGTTGAACCCATTCCTCTGCATGACCTGTCATTGCCACAGTAAATAGTTGAAACCCACTAGCATGTGTAGGAGTTGATTGAGCCATGTTGTGTTCCTACCATGCTATGCCTGCTATTGCTTAGAGTTGTGTCAGGTCTGGTTCATTGGGAATGAATTGGAGTGTTACGATATGTTCTGGTGCCGAGAGTTAAGTGTGTGAACACGATTTGGTAAAGGTAGCGGTGAGAGGCCATGTAGGAGTACATGGTGGGTTGTCTCACTGGAACCGCCCTTAAGCACTGAGTTCTATGTATGTTGTCCAATGACTCGATACTACCACACATTGGGCTCCGGGCGCTCCAAGCCCTCTCGACTTATTAACCAACTTGATCTCTGTCCAGGAGTCGCAACTAGTTTCTGGTGTTTGTAGGTAGTGTTAGTAGTCTACCAAGTGGCACCCGGCCAGGTGGGCTTGGGACAGACTAGGCACAAGTGGCACGGTGTACCAAGCGTAGATCCATCCGGCGAGGTGGGCTTGGGAACCCTGCACACATCGTTTGGGGCCGTGAGTGAAACCCCGGCCGGATCTCCTTGCGGATGGAACCCGAATAGGCGATAAACCTGGATTAGAGTCTTGTGTGGTTAGTCAGGTCGTGGCCGACACCCTCGCCAGGCTTCCGCTTGAAGGTTGCCGAGATACATGACGTGTACATGGCGGTAAGTGGCGAGAGCGTGTGTGAAGAAGTACACCCCTGCAGGGTTAACATGATCTATTCGAATAGCCGGGTCCGCGGTTATGGACTTCTTGGATGCTTACATGGTACATAGACAACTTGAAGTGGATACTCTAAAATGCTCAAGACAAGTGTGAGTGCTATGGATGGCCTTCTCGTAGGGAGACGGGGATGAATCCATAGTAGTGTATTGTATGGTGATTAGTGGACTCGTGTACGTTGTCTCACCTCCAGAGTTTCTGGTAGTCGTAGAACAGGATAGCCACAGAGTCAAAGCTGGCTTGCTGCAACTAAACCCCACATTACCTCTTGATACAAATGCATGTATGATAGGATCTGATGTAAGTCTTGCTGAGTACCTTTGTACTCATGTTGCTTTATTTATGTTTTTGCAGCGGAGACTTCGGTCTTACTAGTGTTCTCATGGACTTCGACTAGTAGCTAGTACCTCAGCTACGATCTTGATCGGACGTTGTAGATAGTCAGGCTTTCAGCCTTTTTCATTTATAGATGTCTGTACTCAGACATGTAATGCTTCCGCTTGTTGCTTGTATGCTCTGTATGATGGGTCTTGTGACCCCTGTTTGCAATATTGCTATGTTGGCTCTTCTGAGCCTTTATCTATATGAGTTGTTGAGTTATGCTGTGATGCCATGTTGTACAGCACATACTTGCATGTTATGCGTACGTGTAATGTGTATTGCTATGTGTGGGATCTGACTATCTAGTTGTTTATCCTTAGTAGCCTCTCTTACCGGGAAATGTCTCCTAGTGCTTCCACTGAGCCCTGGTAGCTTGCTACTGCTCCGGAACACTTAGGCTGGCCGGCATGTGTCCTTCTTCGATCCTGTGTTTGTCCCTTCGGGGAAATGTCACGCGATGAATACCGGAGTCCTGTTAGCCTGCTACAGCCCGGTTCACCGGAGTCCTGTTAGCCCAGTGCTACAGCCTGGATTCACTCGCTGATGACCGACACGTTCGATGCTGGGTCATGGATGCCTGTCCCTGTAAGTTAGTGCCACTTTGGGTTTACGACTAGCCATGTCAGCCCGGGCTCTTTATCATATGGATGCTAGCGACACCATCATATACGTGTGCCAAAAGGCGCAAACGGTCCCGGGCAAAGGTAAGGCGACACCCGTGGGGATACCGTGCGTGAGGCCGCAAAGTGATATGAGGTGTTACATGCTGGATCGATGTGGCATTGAGTCGGGGTCCTGACAGCGTTGGTATCAGAGCCTGACTGCCTGTAGGATTACCAAGCCAAACTGGTCGAAGTTGAGTCTAGGAATGCTTTAGTTATGTAAGGGAATTGATTGTGGGTTGGAACGTAAGGCTCTTTTTACTCCTTATACTTCATGGCCTTCTGATCTGAGTCATCCTATCTTTCCTACGGGGTTAAGGAACTAGGCTTTCTCTTCCGTCTATCAGGATCACGTGTTACTACTCCGTAGTCCCATAGGATTGGTTGGTCAGAGTCATACCCTAGTTTTGAGTATTTCCGGTGTACTCTGTTTAGTATGATCTCAGAACCTTGAGTAATGTTGATGAGTATGTTACCACCCCATTTTTAGTAGGATGTCTCATTCTGAGCACTTTACTGCCGTTATGCTGCCGAAATTTCCCTAGGAGTTCGAGAGATACTAATTCCTTGTCCTACATTCTACAGTCCATAGTTGATGCTGATTCCGTCCTTGGTTCGTTTCTCAGGATGTCATCAGCTAAGAGAAGTTCCGTTGCTCGTAGCCAGAACCATGGAGATGGTAGGGATGAGGATCCTCCCGATCAGCCTTCATTGGCAGAGTTCATGCTAGATATGGAGAGGAACAAGCGTGAGTCTAACCGCTTGTTGGCACGTATCGAGGAGAACACCGCACATCAGTTCAAAGGATCTGCTACCATTCATGACTTCATTCATTTGCACCCACCTACCTTTCATCATTCCATCGAGCCACTCGATGCAGATGACTGGCTCCGTAGCATCACCCATAAGCTGCGTTCCGCGAACGTAGCTGAAGATGACAAGGTCACTTATGCCACATACCGCCTGGAAGGTCCTGCTAGTCTTTGGTGGCAGAACTATGAGGCTATGCTTCCAGCTGGCCAGACTCCCACCTGGAGGGATTTCGTTGAGGCTTTTCGCGAGCATCACATTCCTGAAGCCCTCATCGATCGCAAGAGAGAAGAGTTCTGTAGTTTCACCCAGGGTAAGATGGCTGTTGATGCCTATAGTAGAGAGTTTGAGAACCTCGCCCGTTATGCCACAGAAGAGGTGTCCACGGACGCCAAGAGGCAGGCTAGGTTCCGGAAGGGTCTCAACCCCAAGTTGCGTCGTGATCTCCACCTGCATCATTGTGATACATTCCAAGCCCTTGTGAACAAGGCCATTAATGCAGAGACAGCTCAACTCACTTACGAGGAGTCTCGTAAGCACACTCGTGCTTTGGGATCTTCCTCCGGTTCTAGCTCTCAGAAGCGCCGGATTTGGGTTCCAAACTCCGCTCTTCCACCCAAATATGTACCGAGGCCATCTTATGTGGCACCTCATCAAGTTCAGCAGTATGCTCCACCCAGGCCTATTGGTGGACCGCCTTCTAATGCAGGTCCACATCCTACCTCCAAGATTTGTTACAAGTGCGGAGAGCCAGGCCACATTGCCCGTATTTGCACTCAGACCAGAGTTGCTCCACCCCAGCCCGAGAAGTCTATTGGCCATGGTAAGCCATCACGCAAGATGATCAGTGCCAAGTCAGCTCCCACTGAACATGGACGTGTGCATCACGTCTCAGCTAAAGCCGCTCATGATGATCCAGATGTCGTTCTTGGTACACTCCTTGTCAACTGTCATCCGGCATCGGTTTTGTTCGATACTGGAGCGTCTCATTCCTTCATTTCTGAAAGCTATGCCCGCTTGCACGACATGTCATTTTGTGATATGCCCTCCCCACTACTTATTCAAACTCCTGGATCCAAATGGCAAACTTCTAGGATAAGTTATGGCAATGAAATCCTTGTTGACAGACTTGTATTCCTTGCTTCTTTGATATCTCTCAAGTCTTCGGATATTAACATCATCTTGGGTATGGACTGGATGACAGCTCATTATGCCAAGATTGATTGTTTCACCAGGTCTGTTCAGCTCACACACCCATCTGGCAAGATAGTCACTGTCTCCACTAGAGTTGCAAAGCGTCAGCTCTATTCCCTTAATGCCAGCCCTCTTCCAGACCTTGAAGATATCCCGGTAGTCCGTGACTTTCCGGATGTCTTTCCAGAGGAACTGCCAGGTGTTCCGCCTGACAGAGATGTAGAGTTCGTCATAGATCTTATCCCAGGAACTGCTCCAATCTCTAGGAGACCCTACAAGATGGCACCCTTAGAACTAGCCGAGCTTAAGAAACAACTTGATGAGTCCTTGCAAAAGGGTTTCATCCGTCCTAGCTCTTCTCCTTGGGCTTGCCCCGTCCTCTTCGTCAAGAAGAAGGATGGTACGGATCGGATGGTTGTAGATTATCGCCCCGTTAATTTGGTTACGATAAAGAACAAGTATCCGCTCCCCAGGATCAACGACCTGTATGATCAGCTCGCTGGATCCTCAGTCTTCTCCAAGATGGATTTGAGGTTAGGATACCACCAAATTAAGATCAGAAATGGGGACATTCCCAAGACAGCTTTTGTCACTCGTTATGGCCAGTACGAGTACACCGTCATGTCCTTTGGCCTAACCAACGCCCCAGCCACATTCTCCCGCTTGATGAACTCGATCTTCATGGAGTACTTAGATAAGTTCGTCGTGGTTTACCTCGATGATATTCTTATCTACTCGAAGAACGAGGAAGAGCATGCCGAACATCTTAGACTTGTGTTAGAAAAACTCAGAGAGCACCGCCTTTATGCCAAGTTCTCCAAGTGTGAATTTTGGTTGCCAGAAGTGACCTACCTAGGCCACGTAATCTCTGGTAAGGGCATTGCTGTCAATCCCGAGAGAGTTCAGGCTGTTCTCGATTGGACTCCACCTGAGACCGTTAAACAAGTTAGGAGTTTCCTTGGTCTAGCCAGCTATTGTCGCCGCTTTGTTGAAAACTTCTCCAAAGTAGCCAAACCCCTCACGGAACTTCTCAAGAAAGATAAAAAGTTTGAGTGGTCCCCACAGTGTGAACACAGTTTTCAGGAACTGAAAAGGCGCCTGACTTCTGCTCCCATACTTGTGCCACCGGATTTCACTAAAGACTTTATTATCTACTGCGACGCCTCACGACAGGGACTAGGTTGCATTCTTATGCAGGATCGTCATGTGATTGCCTATGCATCTCGACAGTTGCATCCACATGAGGAGAATTATCCTACACATGATCTAGAGCTTGCAGCCGTAGTCTATGCACTCAAGACCTGGCGACATTACCTTCTTGGTAAACGTTGCGAGATCTACACCGATCACCAGAGTCTCAAGTATATCTTCACCCAACCGGATCTGAACCTTAGGCAAAGACGTTGGTTGGAGTTGATCACAGATTATGATTTAGGGATTACCTACGCCCCAGGCAAAGCCAATGTCATGGCTGATGCTCTAAGCCGTAAATCCTATTGCAACAATCTCATGTTGCAGCAAGGCCAACCACTTCTCCATGAGGAATTCTGTAAGCTTAATCTTCACATTGCTCCTCACGGATTCCTTTCTACCCTGGTGGCGAAACCTGATCTTAAGGATCAGATTATCGCAGCTCAAAAGCAAGACACAGGAATTTCCCGGATCAAGAGAAACATTAAGAAGGGAGCTGGTGGATGTTTCACTATGGATGATCGTGGTGTTGTTTTCTTTGAGAATCGCTTGGTGGTTCCCAAGAATCAACATCTTCGACAACTGATTCTTAAGGAGGCGCATGAATCTCCTCTCACGATTCATCCCGGTAGTACTAAGATTTATCGGGACCTACGCCAGAGGTTCTGGTGGACTAGGATGAAGAGAGAAATCGCTCAGTTTATTGCTAACTGTGACGTTTGTCGTCGCGTTAAGGCAGAGCATCAAAGACCTGCTGGCACCCTTCAGCCTCTAGCTATTCCTGAATGGAAATGGGATAAAGTTGGTATGGACTTTCATCACCGGTTTTCCCAGGACCAAAAGAGGGAATAATGCTATCTTCGTAGTCGTTGATCGTCTTTCCAAAGTGGCTCACTTCCTACCTGTTCGAGAGAGTATCACCGCTAGTCAGCTCGCTGACCTATATATTTCTCGAATAGTGTCACTTCATGGTGTTCCACTAGAGATCAATTCAGACCGTGGCAGTCTTTTCACTTCTCATTTTTGGGAGAGCTTCCAAACTGCCATGGGAACCCATCTTTCTTTCAGTACCGCTTTCCACCCTCAATCAAGTGGTCAGGTGGAACGGGTCAACCAAATTCTCGAAGACATGCTTAGAGCTTGCGTTATCTCATTCGGTATGGATTGGGAGAAATGTCTTCCTTTTGCCGAGTTTGCTTACAACAATAGCTATCAATCCAGCCTCAAGAAAGCTCCTTTTGAGGTTCTCTATGGACGAAGATGTCGAACACCTTTGAACTGGTCAGAAACCGGTGAAAGACAATTCTTCGGACCGAATATGATCCAGGAGGCAGAAGAGCAAGTTCGCATCATTCGTGAGAATTTGAAAACAGCCCAGTCTCGTCAGAAAAGCCAGTACGATCGTCATCATAAGGATATGACTTATGAAATTGGCGACCAAGCTTACCTTCGGGTTACTCCTTTGAAGGGTACCCATCGTTTCGGTATCAAGGGCAAGTTGGCTCCTCGTTACATTGGTCCCTTTCGCATTCTCGCTAAACGAGGAGAGGTTGCCTACCAATTGGAACTACCCCCACATCTTTCTCGAGTTCATGATGTCTTCCACGTCTCTCAACTCAGGCGTTGCTTCTCGGATCCTATCCGCGGAGTGGATCACGAAACGCTTGATCTCCAAGATAACCTCACCTATCGAGAGTACCCGGTTCACATTCTTGATCAAGCAGAGCGTGTCACTCGATGTCAGAACATCAAGTTTCTCAAAGTTCAGTGGTCTCATCATTCCGAGAGAGAAGCTACTTGGGAACGAGAAGATCGTCTTCAATTGGAGTACCCCGCTTTCTTTCCGTCGACCCCTGAATCTCGGGACGAGATTCTTTCAAGTGGGGGCGAGTTGTCACATCCCTAGTCTGGTATGACCTAGACTAGCTAGTCATTGGTGCATCATGTTTAAATCTCATTTAAATTTGAAATGAGGATTGGTGGAACCCTCAGAATCATTTTTGAAAATGACCCAAATAAAAATTTCTCCAAAAGGGTCCAAGAAAATGCTCATGTTGCCCTCTGAAATATTGGACAGAGATAAAAATCAAACCAATATTTTTAGGAGCTCATGGATATTTATTGTGGCCATTTGGATTAATCCGATAAATATTTGCATTGGAAATATATTAGTTATATATATTAATATATGTCCAAAAATTATGCCATCTATAAGGTAGCTCTGGATTAATATAACTAGCTTCCAAAAAAATGGCATAAGTAAATAAATTGATTTAGTATTATTACTAAATCAGAACAAATGTCAGAAAATTTAGAAAAAGAAATAAACAGGAAAACCTTACCTGGGCTTCTGCCTGGCGCCTCTGGCCCAGCAGCAGCAGGCCGGCCCAGCCAGCAGGCGGCCCAGGCCGCCTCCTCCTCTGTCGTCTTCGTCCTCGACAGAGGGAGGGGAGCGTGCCCGGCGCGCGCGCGCGCCACCGCGCCACACCACCTCCCTCCCTGCCTGCCTGCCTCTCCCCTCCTCGTCTGAATGCCCCGGACGACGCCACGCAGCCACCCCGACCCCCTCGCACTCTCCCTCGCCCTCCTTCTCTCCCCCTGCTCTCTCTCTCTCACCCGAGAATCACCGCCGCCGCCGACGAGCATCACCGTAGCCACCGCCTCCCCCTCGCCTCCCCGACACGCTCCCCAGATACGCCGCGACCCCCTCTACCTCCTCGGCGAGCCACGCAAGACGGAGCACCCCGTGGAGCCGTCGCCGTCGCCAACTTCGCCTCCGGCCGCCGTGGATCCTCGCCGTCGATTCGGGAGCTACCGGGCATCCCCGACCTCGCCCTCGCGCTCGCTGGTCTCGCTGTGAGCCCCCGCACCGAACCCCCTCCTCCCCGTGCTCGTTTGCCCTGTCTAGCTAGCTCAACCACCGCGCCCGTAAGTTCCTCGCCGCCGGCCATGGCGCCACGGTGGCATGAGCCCAAGCCAGCCACTCCCGCGCGCGTCACCGTGTTCCTGGTGACGCCAGGAGGCCGTAGGAGCCCTCCACTTCCACCGCCGTGCACCACAACGCCGCGGCCGCAAGTCGCCGAGCTCCGGCCGCCGCCGCGAGCTTTGCTCCGGCGAGCTCCGGCGCCCCCGCAGCCCCCCACCAGCTCCCCTGGTTGCGGACGACGATGGGCTACGCCCCGGTGGTCTTCGCGCGACCAAACGCCGCTTGTAGCGCAAGTCCGGCGAGTCGCCGCCGCGCTATTGGTCGCCGCCGGCCAGAACTCCGGCGGGCTGATGTGGCTCTGTTAATTAGGCACTAATCCCCACCTTCTGACGCTGACGAGTGGGCCCCAGGGCTTAGTCAAAGCTAATCAGCCAGGTTTGACTCGGGGTTAACCCCAGAGTCACTGACGCGTGGGCCCCGTCGGCCAGGTGATTAGCTTAGTGCTAATCACCGCTTAATTAACCCCCCCTGAGGCTGACAGTGGGCCCCATCGCCACTAACTTTTAATTAGGATTAAATTAACCCCCTGTTTAACCCCCTGTCACTGACGTGTGGACCCCACACGTCAGGTTTGACCCCATCAGCCGCAGTTGACTGCTGACGTCGTGCTGATGTCATGCTGGCGCAATAATATGATTTCTGGGATTAAATTTAATCAGGAAATTCCAGAAATTGTTTTAAACTTCAAAAATTCATATCAATTCAACCGTAGCTCAGATTAAAATAATTTATATATGAAAAATTATCAGAAAAATACAATCTTTCCATTTGTACTAGTTTCATGCATGACAAACCAACTTATACATACTGAATATGACAAAACACATTATGGCATATATAAGAGACTTAATTTAGAATTACATTTGAGCTTATGGTTCAAATGGACTTCAAACCAAATGATCTCTAGTTGCATTAGCTCAAACAACATCACATCTTCATGCCATGTTCATGCATCATATTGTTGCATATGTTTGTGTATTGATTGCCGACACCGTTCCTTCTCGATAGGTCTTGCTTCGGAGACCGTTCCAGAGTACCTGTCTGAGAAGCAGTGCCTCCTCTATTGATTTACCAGGCAAGCAAACCCCCTTGTTCATTCCGATACAATCCTACCCTCTCGCTCCTGCTCTCCATTATTGCATTAGGACAATAGCGATTCATCTGCTACTTTGTGCTGCGGTAGTTGAACCCATTCCTCTGCATGACCTGTCATTGCCACAGTAAATAGTTGAAACCCACTAGCATGTGTAGGAGTTGATTGAGCCATGTTGTGTTCCTACCATGCTATGCCTGCTATTGCTTAGAGTTGTGTCAGGTCTGGTTCATTGGGAATGAATTGGAGTGTTACGATATGTTCTGGTGCCGAGAGTTAAGTGTGTGAACACGATTTGGTAAAGGTAGCGGTGAGAGGCCATGTAGGAGTACATGGTGGGTTGTCTCACTGGAACCGCCCTTAAGCACTGAGTTCTATGTATGTTGTCCAATGACTCGATACTACCACACATTGGGCTCCGGGCGCTCCAAGCCCTCTCGACTTATTAACCAACTTGATCTCTGTCCAGGAGTCGCAACTAGTTTCTGGTGTTTGTAGGTAGTGTTAGTAGTCTACCAAGTGGCACCCGGCCAGGTGGGCTTGGGACAGACTAGGCACAAGTGGCACGGTGTACCAAGCGTAGATCCATCCGGCGAGGTGGGCTTGGGAACCCTGCACATATCGTTTGGGGCCGTGAGTGAAACCCCGGCCGGATCTCCTTGCGGATGGAACCCGAATAGGCGATAAACCCGGATTAGAGTCTTGTGTGGTTAGTCAGGTCGTGGCCGACACCCTCGCCAGGCTTCCGCTTGAAGGTTGCCGAGATACATGACGTGTACATGGCGGTAAGTGGCGAGAGCGTGTGTGAAGAAGTACACCCCTGCAGGGTTAACATGATCTATTCGAATAGCCGGGTCCGCGGTTATGGACTTCTTGGATGCTTACATGGTACATAGACAACTTGAAGTGGATACTCTAAAATGCTCAAGACAAGTGTGAGTGCTATGGATGGCCTTCTCGTAGGGAGACGGGGATGAATCCATAGTAGTGTATTGTATGGTGATTAGTGGACTCGTGTACGTTGTCTCACCTCCAGAGTTTCTGGTAGTCGTAGAACAGGATAGCCACAGAGTCAAAGCTGGCTTGCTGCAACTAAACCCCACATTACCTCTTGATACAAATGCATGTATGATAGGATCTGATGTAAGTCTTGCTGAGTACCTTTGTACTCATGTTGCTTTATTTATGTTTTTGCAGCGGAGACTTCGGTCTTACTAGTGTTCTCATGGACTTCGACTAGTAGCTAGTACCTCAGCTACGATCTTGATCGGACGTTGTAGATAGTCAGGCTTTCAGCCTTTTTCATTTATAGATGTCTGTACTCAGACATGTAATGCTTCCGCTTGTTGCTTGTATGCTCTGTATGATGGGTCTTGTGACCCCTGTTTGCAATATTGCTATGTTGGCTCTTCTGAGCCTTTATCTATATGAGTTGTTGAGTTATGCTGTGATGCCATGTTGTACAGCACATACTTGCATGTTATGCGTACGTGTAATGTGTATTGCTATGTGTGGGATCTGACTATTTAGTTGTTTATCCTTAGTAGCCTCTCTTACCGGGAAATGTCTCCTAGTGCTTCCACTGAGCCCTGGTAGCTTGCTACTGCTCCGGAACACTTAGGCTGGCCGGCATGTGTCCTTCTTTGATCCTGTGTCTGTCCCTTCGGGGAAATGTCACGCGATGAATACTGGAGTCCTGTTAGCCTGCTACAGCCCGGTTCACCGGAGTCCTGTTAGCCCAGTGCTACAGCCTGGATTCACTCGCTGATGACCGACATGTTCGATGCTGGGTCATGGATGCCTGTCCCTGTAAGTTAGTGCCACTTTGGGTTTACGACTAGCCATGTCAGCCCGGGCTCTTTATCATATGGATGCTAGCGACACCATCATATACGTGTGCCAAAAGGCGCAAACGGTCCCGGGCAAAGGTAAGGCGACAACCGTGGGAATACCGTGCGTGAGGCCGCAAAGTGATATGAGGTGTTACATGCTGGATCGATGTGGCATTGAGTCGGGGTCCTGACACCCGCCGTGGCAATGGACCTCTGCGTGGAGGTTTTCGTCACTGACACCAGCGCCGCTTCCTCGTCTAGCGCGGCGAGGAAGGCCGCCGAAGCTAGGACCGTAGCTGGGCGGGCCAGCCCCCCGACCTCCTACGGGCCATGATGTAGAGCCTACGCATCCCCATCGGCACCGACATTGACGCCTCCTACGTCGCCGAAGCCCGGACTCGCCTCGACGAGGATCGCCAGCGCCTGCTGGACCTCACCGAGACGCTCGCTACCACACAGCGCCGCCTCGACTCCGCTCAGCTGGAGCGCAATGCCGCCTACAGCTTCATGCCAGACGCGCCTGAGCCAAGCTGGGTCGCCGATGTGCGGGCTCGGGGCGACACGATTGGGCGCGCCTTCGGCGCCATCCCTCCCATCTACGAGTCTCCCGTGAAGAATATGCGCGTTGCCCAGGCGGCCGCGGTCGGCCTAGACTGGCTCGCGGGCGAAGAGTTGTAGGACCGCCTTAAGAGGGTGAACGACCTCCTCGCTACGGCTAACGCGCAGCAGGACCGCCTCAACCAACTCGCCAAGCCGACCGGATCTGGCTCCGCCTGCGTCGCTGGACCTGATGATTTCTAGCACACGGCATGCTCTCCGCCCGGCGAAGCGCACTCCGGCCGCACCCGGACCCGGCGCAACCCCGCCCTGACGACTGCCAGTATCTACTTTTCCAAATACCTTTGCCCTTGTTTTGGACTCTAACTTGCATGATTTGAATGGAACTAACCCGTACTGACTCTGTTTTCAGCAGAATTGCCATGGTGTTATTTTTGTGCAGAAATTAAAGTTCTCGGAATGACCTGAAAATAAACAGAGAATTATTTTGGAATATATAAAAAATACTGGAAGAAAGATCCACGTCAGGGGGCCCACGCCCTGTCCATGAGGGTGGGGGCGCGCCCTACCCCCTTGGGCGCGCCCCCTGCCTTGTGGGCCCCCTGACGCTCCACCAACGTCAACCTTGACTCCATATATTCACTTTTGGAGAGAAAAAAATGAGAGAGATGGATTCATCGCGTTTTACGATATGGAGCCGCCGCCAAGCCCTAAACTCTTTCGGGAAGGCTGATCTGGAGTCCGTTCGGGGCTTCGGAGAGGGGAATCTGTCGCCATCGTCATCATCAACCTTCCTCCATCACCAATTTCATGATGCTCACCGCCGTGCGTGAGTAATTCCATCATAGGCTTGCAGGACGGTGATGGGTTGGATGAGATTTATCATGTAATCGAGTTAGTTTTGTTAGGGTTTGATCCCTAGTATCCACTATGTTCTGAGATTGATGTTGCTATGACTTTGCTATGCTTAATGCTTGTCACTAGGGCCCGAGTGCCATGATTTCAGATCTGAACCTATTATGTTTTCATCAATATGTGAGAGTTCTTGATCCTATTCTGCAAGTCTATAGTCACCTATTATGTGTTATGATCCGTTAACCCCCAAGTGACAATAATCGGGATACTCCGGTGATGACCATAGTTTGAGGAGTTCATGTATTCACTATGTGTTAATGTTTTGGTACGGTACTCTATTAAAAGGAGTGTCGGTGTCAAAACCGGCGGATCTCGGGTAGGGGGTCCCGAACTGTGTGTCTAAGGCGGATGGTAACAGGAGGCAGGGGACACGATGTTTTACCTAGGTTCGGGCCCTCTTGATGGAGGTAAAACCCTACGTCCTGCTTGATTATTCTTGATAATATGAGTAGTACAAGAGTTGATCTACCACGAGATCGGAGAGGCTAAACCCTAGAAGCTAGCCTATGGTATGATTGTATGTTGTCCTACGGACTAAGACCCTCCGGTTTATATAGACACCGGAGGGGGCTAGGGTTACACAAGGTCGGTTACAAAGGAGGAGATATACATATCCGTATTGCCTAGCTTGCCTTCCACGCCAAGTAGAGTCCCATCTGGACACGGGACGAAGTCTTCAATCTCGTATCTTCATAGTCCAACAGTCCGGCCAAGGGATATAGTCCGGCTATCCGGAGACCACCTAATCCAGGACTCCCTCAGTAGCCCCTGAACCAGGCTTCAATGACAATGAGTCCAGCGCGCAGTGTTGTCTTCGGCATTGCAAGGCGGGTTCCTCCTCCGAATACACCACGGAAGAGTTTGAATACAAGGATAGTGTCCGACCCTGCAAAATAAGTTCCACATACCACCGTAGAGAGAATAATATTTCCACAAATCTAATCTGCTGACATGTTTTGGCAGCATGACATCATGCCACAGCCTGGTAATTATTTGAACCGTTTTTCTTTAACCAGTCCCGCACATAACGCGAGGCGGTTTCTTGACACATCTGTCGAAGCAGAGATCGTGTTCCCCTTATTACGGGATTCTCATCAATACGAACGTGGGTAACCCAACTGTGCATGTTGGTATGACTCCTAGATCTTAGGTAAGTTTCGAACGACCACAAGGAGGACGCCTGATATTCATCCCCTTTATAAAGGGACAAGGCTTTTGCTTTTTTCCCTCCCGTGCTCAATCGAATCCTTCCCCCGCCTCGAGTTCTAACACCCAAAGCCCAGGTCAGGTGCTTCGGACCTTCAATCATGTCCGGATCAAGCCTTCAGGGACGGTGGATGCCTTCCTTCGTCACGGAGGAGGACATCAAGAAGTTGAGGGAGGCCAGATATCTGACCGCCGAAATTCTGCATAGGCTTCCCACCCGAGGGCAGGTCATCCCTACTCCCGAACCCAACGAGAGTGTTGTGTTCGTCTCCCACTTCCTCCGAGGACTAGGCCTCGCTCTGGATCCCTTTTTTAGGGGTCTTATCTTCTATTACGGGCTGGATTTTCATGATCTGGCCCCGGATTCCCTTCTTCACATCTCGTCATTTATTGTCGTTTGTGAGGCCTTCCTCCGCATTACCCTTCACTTCGGCCTGTGGCTCAAGACCTTCGATGTGAAGCCGAAGATGGTCGAGGGGCAGTATGCAGCGTGCGGAGGTGCTCTAATAAGAAAAATTGTTGACGCTCCATGGCCCAAGGGTTCCTTTCCAGAGGAGTCCGGATTGTGGCAACGGGAGTGGTTTTATGTCACAGCTCCCCGAAGTGCCAAGTGGGTAGCTGCCCCCACCTTTCGCTTGGGCCCTCCACCACAACTGATGTCATGGATCAGCAGGGGGCTGAGCTGGGGGTCCAGCCAAGGACGTGCCAATACTGCAGAGCCGTATCTGAGATCTCTTCGAGGGAGATTTCAGTATGGTTATGGTAATGCAAGTTATGCTGGTTCATCGATTCCAGCCTTGCAAACGCCGGCCCCTCCGCGTGTGGGAATTCAACCCGGAAGGACCGCACACTATTCAAAATTTCCTCGGCATGACGCAGGAGGAGATGTACAAATCATTCTTTGGACCCCAAATAGAGTGTCTGGACACTATGAAGGACGTGGGCCTGAGCTGTCACCGCCCCGCTGCCCAAGTAAGTAATCACATGGCCGAACACACTGTCCTTTTATTTATCACGACATCATTATGAAGAATCGCTCTTTGACCAGGACTGGATAACAAATGCGAAGATGATCCGGTGTTCAGCCCCCCTTCCTGAAGGCTTCGACAATCCGGTGCTGGAAAAGATGCTCGAGCCAGCACCTTGTCTAGTGCCCTCCAAGGAAGATGAAGGGGGGAATAAAGAGGGCGAAAGTGGGCTTCCATCTCTACCTATTCCAATTGAGGGAATGAGCGCCTCCGCGAGGGAGGATAACCAAGGGGAAGAATCTGACATTCTCTCTCCCCGGGGAAGGAAGATGACTACCTCTGAAGATCCGGAAACTAAGGTTTCCAAACGGGAGAAGAAATCTCCGCCAGAGGGTCCTGCCTCGGAGGGTATTCTTGCCGCACAATGTCCGCACGAGGATCAGCCCTCTACCGAGCTGTAAGTAATCAAAAAGTACATAATAGTGAAGATGTCTTGCTCTACTTCTGAGAACCGAAGTATTTATCTTGCAGTTCGGATCTCAGCCCTTCTCAGCAGAGCTCGTCTTTAGGGGATCTTCTTCCGGAGATGATGGAGAGCGAAACGCCTCGCCCTACCACACCGCCTCACGAAGCGGGCGACCCCGAGGTGTCGTCGCGGAGGGTTTCTCCTGATCCGGCAAGGCCAGAAGGTAATCCTATGGCCACCCGAAGTCCTCAGTATCCGGCTCTCGGAGGTAGAAATCAAAAGAGTCCGGCACTGTCTGGTGTGCACTCAGACGTACTGAGGGATCTGATGGAGCAAGCGGCTATCTCAGAAGAGCACCGCACATTCATGGGTATGGTGATTGAAAGGATTTCGTCCGCCGAAAGCGGGTTGCATGAAGCCTTTATGAGTCTACTGACAGGTTTTGAGGTACGTGAAATGATGTACATTTTTGAAAGTACCGCACATGTTTAGATGTGCCCTGTGTAGATAGTAGCCCCTGAGACTCTGGTTGTCGTTGAAAACGGCGGCAAATAGAGGATCATAGTCCTAGGTAATAACCAGACCGCCTTTATGTGCAGGTGGTTGGAGCTCCGGTGGCTAGCCGGACTGATGGGTTTGCCGAACTAAAGCGGCAACTGGATGCGGCAGATGCCGACATCGTGCTTGTCAATAAGCGGCTTGACGAGGCACAGGGTGAGTGGTTTTTCTGGTGATCGTCACATCATAAGAGCAGCATGATGCCAGTATCTTTAATATGTTGTGACTGCAGATGGAGCGGCCACCGTGGAGACCCTTCGGGCGGAGCTTGCCCGAGCCAAGGAGCAAGCAAGGAGTAGCAATGCGGCCGCTTTACAGGCGGCCGAAGAGTTAAGGGCCAAACAGGCCGCACATTGCGAGAGCAAAGAAAAAATTGCCAAGATGGCCGTGGAGTTAAAATATGCTGCTGCTATTACCGGTTTCTTGAAGAGGAAAACCGGGCGAAGGTGACGGACCTGGAAAAGGCCCAGGTGGCTGCCAAGGAAGCCCGCTCTAAAATTAGAGTGACGAAGAAGGAGCTGAATCAAGCTGCAGATATCGTGTCTGGGAAGCCCTTCTTGTTGCGTACTAAGTTCGGAAATCCAAAGTATGCTCCTCTAGACCGGCTATGGAGTTCTGCGGACGCGTACATGGATTTGGCTGCAAGTGCTGCTGATGCAGCCGAGTACTTTAAGGATCAGAAAGGTCCCGAAGTGGAAAAGCTATTCTGGTCACAGTTTCATGCTCCAGTCCATCCGCTGCTGCTGAATGAGCGATTGACCGGTTGGGCCGAGCACCATAGGTTGTCTGGACTTGCCATGAGGTCCGTAGTGGATCACCTGTGGCCGGGAGGGCCAAGGCCGAGTAGCTACTTTAGCTTTGTGCAACAATTCCTTGAAGCTGTGCCACGCATCGATGCTGTAAAGAGATCGGCGTGCATAGAAGGTGCGTGGATGGCCCTTGCCCGTGTCAAAACATACTGGGCGGAGATGGAGGCCACCACTGTTGCGGCACAGGGTTTCGCCATAGGCCGAGTGGCCGCCGAGCACTACTTTGAAGAAATTCTTTAAGGCGCTTGTTTGGTAGAGGCTCAGTGCTCGAAGAATATTATGTTTAAGTGACATGTATTCCAATTGTAAGAACAATGTTTTATTGATTTTATCAAGGCTGTATTTATACTTTTGCCCGAAAGTACTATGATGTCTCCTGTGCGGCCGTTTATGTATATATGTATATAACCTGAAAGATGGCAGTCGTCGGCTTCAGCCCCCACGCATATAATGCGGGGGTGTTCGCAGAAAACGCATGTTCACACTTGATCCAACGTCTTGGTCCATTAAGGAGGTGATAGCGCAGCGAACTAGGCAACCGTACTATAATGCTTTAACACTTTCACTTAGCCAGAGGAGTTTGACAGTGGGGCTACTATATAGCCCCTGGTGGCTCCACGCTCATCCGGATTCGGGGCGTGTACATGACTGGCCGGGAAACGGCCCTTCGTTAAGGCGGAGGAATCCTGAAGATTCTGCTAGGTCATCGAGTGGTTGACCAGTCTCACGCTATATCATGACAGTCAGTTTTCGGCTTTCTCTACTAAGGTGCTCGTCCGGATGAACCAGGGCACAATTGCAGTAGTTCTCCTGGTGCCTCCTTAGCCGATAGAGTGGAACGTAAGGCAGCAAAACACAGGAGCCGGGCAAACCCAACATTTGACCAAAGACATGATTCGGAGCTGATGCATATAGGGCCAAACTCGCGACGCCGAACACTCCCTAAGGTATTCGATCTTTATGATGTAAAACGGGCCTAAATAGTGCCCTTTGTAAGAAGCCCCTGGTGTCCAGGTACGTGCAATATTCTGACGTGGCCACATGCCAATACGTCAGCATCCTTCTCAATTGTACTGAGAATCCGAGGGATATGTATCAACAAGAGACAGTAAAAAAGGTTTACGCAGGGTCTTAATTTAAAAAGAATCCTTGGAACGGGTCCTTGCTGCACGTCTGCGAATGTGTCTCCGTTGTGCCATATTCTGGACGGGTGTAGCACGATGGTCATCTGAAAAAGAGAGGAACTTAATTGAAAAGTTGCCGTGCAAAAGGTAAGTTATACTTAAAAACAATATACAGTTCAAAATGTCTAAGGTTGAGCTTAATTGCCACTTGTTTGCGCGCGTTGAGCCCCTTGTATTGTAATAGGGGTATAGCCATCAAACCTGTATCAATTACATATAGCTGCACCGGACTCGTCCAACCATGTCTGTGGTCTTAACAACCTGTCAGATGCTTTAGTTGGTGAGGCCGTTAGTGCGGCTGCCAAGGCAGCCGCACGGTCTTCCGCGCACAAGGCGCGCTCAATATTTCCATTTACTGTAATGATGCCACGTGGACCGGGCATCTTAAGCATGAGGGAAGCGTAATGCGGTATTGCGTTAAAGCGAGCGAAAGCTTCACGTCCGAGTAGTGCTTGATAGCCGCTTTGGAACAGAGCGATGTGGAAGGTTAAATTTTCGCTGCGGAAGTTATCGGGGAAGCCAAATATAACCTCTAGTAGCAGGGAGCCCGTGCAATGGGCTTCTGGGCCTGGCGTTACTCCTTTAAAGGTAGTATTGCTATGGCTAATTTTTGTTGGGTCTATCCCCATTTTGCAGACTGTGTCCTGATATATCAGGTTTAAACTACTGCCGCCGTCTATCAGGACTCGTGTGAAGTGGTATCTGTCAATTATCGGGTCTAACACCAAGGCAGCCCATCCTGCACGCCGGATACTTATCGAGTAATCCCGATGGTCGAAGGTGATCGGTTGGAACGACCAGTGGCAGAACTCCGCGTGATAGGCCCTGGGGCATGTGTCTCTAGGAGTGCCGCTTTGTTTCTCCCCTTTGTCACGTGTAACACGTTTACTGTTTTGACTTCTGGTGGGAATTTCTTCTGTTCCCCAGTACTTTGCTTGCGAGGCTCGTCCTCGTCTTCGCTTGGTGTATCATGCCCCTTGTGTTCGGCGTTGAGCTTGCCGGACTGCTTGAAGACCCAACATTCTCTATGGGTATGGTTTGCAGGTTTATCGGGGGTGCTGTGGATTTGACATATTTTATCCAGAATCTTGTTTAGGCTGGACAGTTCGTCTCCGTTGCCTTTGGAGGGCAGCTTTTGCTGACCTGGCCGAGAGCTTCTGAATCCGGCGTTTACCGCCGTTCTCTTCGGGCTGTCTTCTTTATTCCGGTGCTTGTTTTTGCTGCGCCGTGGTTTCCCGTTTTCGTCCCTAACATCGGATGTACTTGGGTCGCTGGTGCTGCATTGGGCTAACCAGCTATCCTCGCCCACGCAAAAGCGGGTCATGAGGCTTGTTAATGCTACCATTGTTCTCGGCTTTTCTTGGTCGAGGTGTCTGGCAAGCCATTCGTCTCGAATGCTGTGCTTAAAAGCTGCTAAGGCTTTAGCGTTCGGGTAGTCGACTATTTGGTTCTTTTTAGTGAGGAACCTGTTCCAAAGCTTTCGGGCTGTCTCTCCGGGCTATTGAGTTATATGACTTAAATCGTCTGCATCCGGAGGTCGGACATATGTCCCTTGAAAATTTGCCCGAAAAAGCATCTTTGAGCTCTTCCCAGCTTCCAATGGAGTCTTCGGGGAGGCTTTTAAGCCAGTGCCGAGCTGGCCCTTTGAGCTTGAGGGGTAAATACTTGATGGCATGGAGATCATCTCCTCGAGCCATATGGATATGGAGGATGTGGTCCTCAATCCAGACCCTAGGGTCTATCGTTCCGTCGTACGCCTCTATGTTTACGGGATTGAATCCCTCTGGAAAATCATGGTCCAGCACCTCATCGGTGAAACATAGGGGGTGTGTGGCACCCCTGTATTTGGGTGTACCGTGGTGTTGGGATGTTTGTTGTGTTGCATTGCATGCTGGAGCGCGCTTGCGTGGCCCGTAGATGGATCTGGTTGCGCCCTCTTTTTTATGCGAGCCTTCACGTGGATCGCGTACTGTCTTATGTGCAGTGTCGTTTGCCGCCTTATGTTGGCCAAGAGGTAGTCTATCCGACCGGATGGCCGTTTTGTTTTTTGATTGCGGGGGATCTAAGGCCTCCTCGTCGAATTCAGGTAGCAACTTTCGCTTCGGGTAGCTCTTGGTGTGGCGATTACCGCCGTACTTCGCTTCAGTGTTGAGTACTTCACTCCATTTGATTATGAGTGTGTCTTGTGCAGCCCTGAGCCTTTGCTTCTGCTTTTTCAGACTCCTCGCAGTGGCAACAAGCCTTTTATGGGTATTCTGTTGCTCCGGGTGCCTGTCCGGTGTGATGTTATCCGGACTGTTATCTTCGACGGAGTTGGGTTGTTCGGTTTGATTCTCCGTGTTGCCGTGGTCGGACGATGGTTCAATGCCATGTTTGTCGTCCGCTGGCTCACCTTGCTCTATCGCTGGGTTTATATGATCGCTATTTCTGCCAAGGCGGGATTTGGAGCGGTGCTTACGTCGCCGCTTTGACTGCTTCTCGAGGGAACAATCCTTCGATGCGTCCTTCCGCTCTTTGTTGTTGTTTTCTTTGGGTGCGTCCACCATGTATACATCATATGATGAAGTGGGCGTCCAGTGCCCTGTGGGCAGTGGTTCCTGTTCATCTCCTGCATCATCGTCCATGCCGTCGATGTCTTCGGAGTCGAAGTCGAGCATGTCGGTCAAATCGTCGACAACGGCTACTAAGTGGGTGGTGGGTGGGCGGCGAATTTCTTCGTCATCCGCATCCCAATCCTGCCGGACGTAGTTTGGCCAGGGCTCTCCTAACAAGGAGAGAGACTTTAATGAGTTCAGTATGTCGCCGAAGGGTGAGTGTTGAAAGATATCCGCGGAGGTGAACTCCATGATCGGTGCCCAGTCGGATTCGACAGGCATGGGCGCAGGCGGTTCGGAGTCCGTGGCCGGGGAAGAATCCGGTAGTTCGGCGTCACGGCTCCCGTGAAGGGTAAGGTCGATACTCAGCTCAATCGCCACTGAGAATACGGCCTTCGTGGCGGGGTCTATCCACCCGTCCAAGGATGGCACAATTGGCTCCGAATTGAGGGTCAGAGCGGTTGTCGGTGCGATCTCCCAATCATTGTCCGATGGTAGAGCTAAGTCGTGCTCATCCTGACCATGCGGCACACTCAGCAGGGGCTCGAATCCGTCGAAGATCAAGTCTCCGCGGATGTCGGCCGTGTAGTTTAAGCTTCCAAACCTGGCCTGGTGGCCAGGGGCGTAACTCTCGATCTGATCCAGATGGCCAAGCGAGTTGGCCCGTAGTGCGAAGCCGCCGAATACAAAAATCTGTCTGGGGAGAAAGGTCTCACCCTAGACTACATCGCTATCGATGATCGAAGGAGACATCAAACCTAACAGTGACGACATAGAGGAACTCTCAATGAAAGCACCAATGTCGGTGTCAAAACCGGCGGATCTCGGGTAGGGGGTCCCGAACTGTGTGTCTAAGGCGGATGGTAATAGGAGGCAGGGGACACGATGTTTTACCCAGGTTTGGGCCCTCTTGATGGAGGTAAAACCCTACGTCCTGCTTTATTATTCTTGATAATATGAGTAGTACAAGAGTTGATCTACCACGAGATCGGAGAGGCTAAACCCTAGAAGCTAGCCTATGGTATGATTGTATGTTGTCCTACGGACTAAGACACTCCGGTTTATATAGACACCGGAGGGGGCTAGGGTTACACAAGGTCGGTTACAAAGGAGGAGATATACATATCCGTATTGCCTAGCTTGCCTTCCACGCCAAGTAGAGTCCCATCCGGACACGGGACGAAGTCTTCAATCTCATATCTTCATAGTCCAACAGTCCGACCAAGGGATATAGTCCGGCTGTCCGGAGACCCCCTAATCCAGGACTCCCCCAAGGAGGCCTTAATTCCCTTAGTTTCCATAAGCACGCATGACTATATTCAGAATACATGCCTACATTATATCAATGAACTGGAGCTAGTTCTGTGTCACCCTAGGTTATGACTGTTACAAGATCGATCGCATCCGGCATAATTCTCCATCACCGATCCAATGCCTACGAGATTTTTCTATATTGTTCTTCACTTATTTACTTTTCCGTTGCTACTGTTACAATCACTACAAAAGCCAAAAATATTACTTTTGCTACCGTTACCTTTTTCCACCGTTACCACTACAAGCACATTACTTTGCTACTAAACACTTTGCTGCAGATATTAAGTTTCCAGGTGTGGTTGAATTGACAACTCAGCTGCTAATACTTGAGAATATACTTTGGCTCCCCTTGTGTCAAATCAATAAATTTGGGTTGAATACTCTACCCTCGAAAATTGTTGCGATCCCCTATACTTGCGGGTTATCAAGAACATTTTCTGGCATCGTTGCCGGGGGAGCATAGCTCTATTCTTTAAGTCACTTGGGATTTATATCTGCTTATCATTATGAAGAACTTGAAAGATCAAAGAACCAAGATTTTTCCCTCAACTACGAGGGGAGGTAAGGAACTGCCATCTAGCTCCGCACTTGATCCACCTTCTGTTTTGAGTAAACTTGCGACACCTACACATGCTATTGATTTCGATAGGTCGCATGTTATTGATGATGCCACTTCTGCTTTGCATGATACTTATGATGAAACTACTTCTATGCTTAATACTACTGTGCCACTTGGTGAATTTCTTGATGAACAACTTGCTAGGGCTAGGGAGAATGAAATTATTGAAACTAATAATATTGATGAAAGTGATGATGAAGATTCTCCCCCTAGATATGAATTGCCTGTTGTTCCTGAGGGTTATGTTATGGATGAAGAAACTGCTAGAGACTTTCTTGCTTGCAATGATAGAAGTGACCTTAAGAAATTATTAGCTAAGCTTAAAAAAATCTATAAATGCTAGAATGAAATATGATCCTACTTATGCTACTTCACCTATCTTTATTACTGATAAGGATTATGATTTCTCTGTAAATCCCGAGTTAATTACTTTGGTTGAATCTGATCCTTTCTATGGCTATGAATCTGAAACTATTGTGGCACATCTTACTAAATTAAAAGGTATAGCTACCCTGTTCACTAATGATGAGAAAACTCGCTATTATTATATCCTTAAATTATTTCCATTCTCATTAATGGGTGATGCTAAGATATGGTTTAGTTCACTTGATCCTCATTGTGTGCGTAGTCCCCAGGATATGATTTACTACTTCTCTGCTAAATATTTCCCCGCTCATAAGAAACAAGCTGCTTTAAGGGAAATATATATTTTTGTGCAAATTGAAGAACAGAGTCTCCCACAAGCTTGGGGGAGGCTTCTCCAATTACTTAATGTTTTGCCTGATCATCCTCTCAAGAAAAATGAAATACTTGATATCTTTTATAATGGACTAACCGATGCTTCCAGAGATTACCTGGATAGTTGTCCTGGTTGTGTTTTCTGGGAAAGAACTGTTGATCAAGATGAAATTCTATTGAATAATATGTTGACCAATGAAAATAATTGGACACTTCCTGAACCAACTCCTGAGCCAACTCCGAAGAAAAGATGTATTCTATTTCTCAGTCCTGAAGATATGCAAGAGGCCAAGAAATCTATGAAAGAAATAGGTATTAAAGCTGAAGATGTTAAGAATTTACCTCCTATTGAAGAAATACATGGTCTTAATTCATCACCTATTGAAGAAACACATGGTCTTGATAACCCGACACAGGTAGTAAAGGTAAATTCTCTCTATAGATATGATAAAGCTGAAATCCTTCCTGCTAAGTTTGCTAGCCAATGTTTGGATGAATTTGATAACTTTATAGTTAAGCAAGAATATTTCAATGCTTATGTTGGTAGAAAATTGAAACATAATGCTTATATGATTGAACACTTGAGTGATTATATGGCTAATGTTAAAGGTGAACTTAAACTTATTAGTAAACATGCTTCTATGGTTACCACTCAAGTAGAACAACTACTTAAAGCTCAGAATGATTTGCTCAATGAATTAAATAATAAGAAGAATGATAATGTTGTTAGAGTTATGACTAGAGGAGGCAAAATGACTCAGGAGCCTTTGTATCATGAGGGCCACCCTAAGAGAATTGAGGAAGATTCTTAGAGAACTAATGTAGATGCACCTAGTACTTCTAAGAGGAAGAAAAAGAAAAATGATAGGACTTTGCATGCTTCTAGTGAACCTGTTATTGACACACCTTAGAATCCCAATAATATCTCTATCTCCGATGCTGAAACACAATCTGGTAATGAAGATGAACCTAGTGATAATGTTGATGATGATGTTTATATTGATGCTCAACCTAGTAATGACAATGATGTGGAAATTGAACCTACTGTTGATCTTGATAACCCACAAGCAAAGAATCGACATTATGATAAGAGAGACTGTGTTGCTAGGAAGCACGGTAAAGAAAGAGAACCATGGGTTCAGAAACCCATGCCTTTTCCTCCTAAACCATCCAAGAAAAAGGATGATGAGGATTTTGAGCGCTTTGCTGAAATGATTAGACCTATCTTTTTGCGTATGCATTTGACTGATATGCTTAAAATGAATCCTTATGTTAAATATATGAAGGAAATTGTTACTACTAAAAGAAAGATGCGAGAAGCTGAAATTTCCACCATGCTTGCTAATTATACTTTTAAGGGTGGAATTTTATTTATATGATGAGCATAAGGAGATGTCACCTCATGATTTTTGTCGGGTTTATTTGATACCTTTTGAGGGCAGCATAGAGGAACCACATCATGACGATATGGAAGGGTTTATTGATACAATTGCTGTAGGGGAAACGAGGAAAGTTTCTGATGCAAGAATTACTAGCATACATTTTCCTTTTACATTACTTCACAATATTTGCTAGTAGATGCTTAATTGGTGGCGGAAACTGTGGCAACCTTAGTGCCCCTAATATTGTTATTTTGTGCCATGCCTTGTTCCATGATGACACATTTAGTATGGGCGCTATTGTTGGAAAGCGGTTAAATCTTAACCGTACTAAGGGCCCCGTCCTTGGAGGCATCTTCGCCTCGCGCCTCGCTGCACACTTTAACATACCTATTAGGCATTATGAGAAGGAAGAGAAGTTGCTGCCTCCTATTTTTCTAGACTATAAGAGTATGGTTGCACATGATTTTATCATTAAGAATAAGGAAAAGATGCTCAAGTACAAGCTGATATTTGATAAAAATCACCATGAGACTATTACTTTGCCTGCTCCTTCCTTGTTTGACTTATCTGCAGGCAAGTACCTTGTTCCACCGGAGGCCATTCACGCCTACCGAAACCCCACACCAGTTACAGAGCCAGAGACGGAACCACAATTGGATCCTCACCGGCAGTCTGTTTATCAGTGGAATCCGGAAGAGGTCGCCAACCAGTGGCACTAGGGGGATTCTTCTTAGTACGACCCCAACTATTACTTTGGATATCCGCCAGGCCAACCATGGCCATAGACCAACTTAGGCCAAAAGCCTAAGCTTGGGGGAGTACGTATTTCTCATCGACATTACATTCATGTTTACACACCCATGCTAGTTGTCGGTGCTCATACTTTTTCACTGTATCATCCATGCTAGTTTATTTTCCTTTTTATGCTTTCTTTTTGTGTGTTTGATAAACCTTAATAAAAACCAAAAAATTAGTTGTAGATTTTAGCTAGTTTACTTTCCATGCCTGTAGTAGTAATTAAAAAGAAAACCCAAAAAGATTTCTCGTTCCTCTTTTTGCTTGTTGGGAGCTTTCCCATGTAAATAGTTTTGTTTCTTTTCTTTCCTTTGGAGGCCGAGAGGAGAAGACCATGATTAAAATGTTAAGTGGTCTTGTATGCATTATTTTTGATCTAACAAAGAGCCCATATTACCTTGTCTTCTCTCTTGAATTGAATGCTTGCAGATTCCAGCTTAGTCCAATGCACGTGCACTATTATTATTATTATCCACACTATTCGGTCGTGCGAGTGAAAGGCAATAATGATGATTATATGATGAACTTATTGAGATGAGAAAAGCTGGTATGAACTCGACCTCTCTTGTTTTTGTAAACATGATTAGTTCATCATTCCTGATTCATCCTATTATGAAAAAAACATGTTTGTAATGACAATTAGAGATTATAGTTGTTTATGCCATGCTTAATTATCTAGGAGTTTATAATGGTTTACCTTGCGTGCCAACATGCTATTAAGATGGTTGTGATGTGGTATGATAGGGTGGTATCCTCTTTTGAACTATTTGAGTGGCTTGACTTGGCACATGTTCACGCATGTAGTTGAAACAAAATCAACATAGCCTCTACGATATTTATGTTCATGGTGCATTATATCCTACTCATGCTTGCATTTGGTGTTGATTAATTTTAATGCATGTTCATGACTGTTATCGCTCTCTAGCTGGTCGCTTCCCAGTCTTTTGCTAGCCTTCACTTGTACTAAGCGGGAATACTGCTTGTGCATCCAATTCCATAAACCCCAAAGTTATTCCATATGAGTCCACCATACCTACCTATATACAGTATCTACCTGTCGTTCCAAGTAAATTTGTATGTGCCAAACTCTAAACCTTCAAATAAACATTCTGTTTTGTACGCTCGAATAGCTCATGTATCAACTAGGGTTGTCTGTATCTTCCATGCTAGGCGGGTTATTCTCAAGAGGAGAGGACTCCGCTCCTCACTCACGAGAAAATGGCTGGTCACCGGGATGCCCAGTCCCATGCTTTATGCAAATCAAATCAAAATAACTGCAACAAAACTCCCCCGGTACTCTTGTTAGTTGGAGGCACTCGCTGTTTCGAGCAAGCCATGGATTGATGCTTGTTGGTGGAGGGGAGTATAAAATTTACCATTCTGTTTGGGAACCGCCTATAATGTGTGTAGCATGGAAGATATCGAGATATCTCGGTTGTTATGTTGACAATGAAAGTATACCGCTCAAAATATTATTCATATCTATTTCAAAATTGAGCTCTGGCACCTCTACAAATCCCTGCTTCCCTCTACGAAGGGCCTATCTATTTACTTTTATGTTGAGTCATCATCCTCTTATTAAAAAGCACCGGTTGGAGAGCACCGCTGTCATTTGCATCTGAGGGAGTCCTGGATTAGGGGGTGTCCGGATAGCCGGACTATACCTTCGGCCGGACTCCTGGACTATGAAGATACAAGATTGAAGACTTCGTCCCATGTCCGGAAGGGACTTTCCTTGGCGTGGAAGCCAAGCTTGGCGATACGGATATATAAACTGAAGGGTTTTAGACCGTAGCCCTGTGTAACCCTAGCCCTCTCCGGTGTCTATATAAACCGAAGGGTTTTAGTCCGTAGGACGAAGAACAATCATACCATAGGCTAGCTTCTAGGGTTTAGCCTCTCTGATCTCGTGGTAGATCTACTCTTGTACTACCCATATCATCAATATTAATCAAGCAGGACGTAGGGTTTTACCTCCATCAAGAGGGCCCGAACCTAGGTAAAACATCGTGTCCCCTGCCTCCTGTTACCATCCGGCCTAGACGAACAGTTCGGGACCCCCTACCCGAGATCCGCCGGTTTTGACACCTTCATTGGTGCTTTCATTGAGAGTTCCTCTGTGTCGTCACTTTTAGGCACGATGGCTTCTCCGATCATCAACAGCGATCGGTCCAGGGTGAGACTTTTCTCCCCGGACAGATCTTCGTATTTGGTGGCTTTGCACTATGGGCCAATTCGCTTGGCCATCTGGAGCAGATCAAAAGCTACGCCCCTGGCCATCAGGTCAGATTTGGAAGTTTGAACTACACGGCCAACATCCGCGGAGACTTGATCTTCGATAGATTCGAGCCACAGCCGAGCACGCCGCACTGTCACGATGGGCATGATCTAGCTCTGCCGCCGAACAGTGCCCTGGAGGCCGCACCTGTGTCCGCTCCGACCCCTAGCTCGGAGCCGATCACACCAATCGAGGTTGGGTGGTTAGACACCGCATCGGGGGCTGCAATCTCTATGGCGATCGAGCCGAACACCAGCCCTATTCTCCGCGAAGCCCGTGACTCCAAGGAGCTGGACTCCTCTCCAGACTCCGAGCCCTCCGCGCCCCTACCGATCGAACCTGATTGGGCGCCGATCATGGAGTTCACCGCCGCGGACATCTTTCAGCACTCACCCTTCGGCGATATTCTGAATTCACTAAAGTCTCTCTCTTTATCAGGAGAGCCCTGGCCGGACTATGGTCAGCAAGGTTGGGATCCGGATGATGAATAAATTCAAAGCCCACCCACCACCCACTTCGTAGCCACTGTCGATGATTTAACCGACGTGCTCGACTTCGACTTCGAAGACATCAACGGTATGGATGCCGATGCAGGAGACGATAAAAAACCAGTGCCTATAGGGCCCTGGAAAGCCACCTCGTCGTATGATATATACATGGTGGACACCCCAAAAGAAGGCAATGGCGATGGAACAGCGGAGGATGGCCCCTCCAAGAAGCAGCCTAAGCGCCGGCGTCAGCGGTGCCGCTCTAAATCCCGCCAAAACAAAAATGGTGATTCCAGCACGGGAGACAATAACACCCCGGACAGTTCTGAAGACAACCACCTCCAGCAAGATTCAGCACAGGAGGATGGAGAAGCCAGCCCTCATGAGAGAGCGCCAGACAGAGAGGTCGAGGACGATAATTATATGCCTCCCTCTGAAGACGAGGCAAGCCTCGACGACAACGTATTTGTCGTGCCTGAGGATCCCGTCGAACAAGAGCGTTTCAAACGCAGGCTTAGGGACATGGCGAGCAGCCTCAAGAAAAAACAGCAACAACTTAGAACTGATCAAGACTTTCTAGCCAACAGATGGACTGAAGTCCTTGCGGCCGAAGAGTATGAACTCGAACGCCCCTCCAAGAGCTACCCAAAGCGCAGGTTGCTACCCCAATTAGAGGAGGAAGCACCTAAACCTACATCACCAGCGCATGATGTGGCCGACCGGCCACCCCGTGTCCGCGACAGAGAGGCCACTCGGCCCTCCACTCAAGCCGCACCTCGGCGCCGCTCAAAAAATACCAAGGCACGGGAAAATGCGCCAGACCTGCGAGATATATTGGAGGACAAGGCAAGGCAAACAAGATCGATCTATGGATCACGTGGGCGCCCCACGGCACGAGCGATACTCATCACGCCGGATACAGTAAATCCGGCCGGGCCGAACACAGTAGACAAAGCTCGTTTGAGCTGCGTCGTGATATAGCCCAATACAGAGGCGCCGCACACCCACTATGCTTCACAGATGAAGTAATGGATCATCAAATCCCCGAGGGTTTCAAACTCGTGAACATTGAATCATACGATGGCACAACAGATCCAGCGGTACGGATCGAGGACTATCTCCTTCATATCCACATGGCCCGGGGTGATGACCTACACGCCATCAAATACCTCCCACTCAAGCTTAAAGGACCAGCTCGGCATTGGCTTAACAGCTTGCCAGCAGAATCAATTGGTCGTTGGGGGGACCTGGAAGCCGCATTCCTCGACAATTTCCAGGGCACCTATGTGCGACCACCAGACGCCGATGACCTAAGTCACATAATTCAGCAGCCAGAGGAATCGGCCAGACAATTCTGGACACGGTTCCTAACCAAGAAAAATCAAATCGTCGACTGTTCGGACGCAGAGGCCCTAGCAGCCTTCAAGCATAACATCCGCGAAGAGTGGCTTGCACGGCACCTAGGACAGGAAAAGCCGAAATCTATGGCAGCCCTCACGACACTTATGACCCGCTTTTGCGCGGGAGAAGAAAGCTGGCTAGCTTGTAACAATAACATGACCAAGAGCCCTGGTAATTCGGATACCAAGGACAGCGGTGGCAGGTCGCGTCGCAACAAGCAAAAGCGCCACATTAACGGCGACAATGCTGAGGATACGGCAGTTAATGCCGGATTCAGAGGCTCTAAACCCGGTCAGCGGAAAAAGGCATTCAAAAGAAATACTCCGGGCCCGTCTAGTTTGGACCGAATACTCAACCGCTCATGCCAGATACATGGCACCCTCGAAAAACCAGCCAATCACACCAACAGGGATTGTTGGGTGTTCAAGCAGGCAGGCAAGTTAAATGCCGAAAGCAGAGACAAGGGGCTGCATAGCGATGACGAGGAGGAGCCCCGGCCGCCGAACAACAGTGGATAGAAAGGTTTTCCCCCACAAGTGCGGACGGTGAACATGATATACGCAACCCACGTCCCCAAGAGGGAGCGGAAGCGTGCGCTAAGGGACGTATACGCGATGGAGCCAGTCGCCCCAAAGTTCAACCCATGGTCATCCTGCCCGATCACTTTTGATCGAAGGGACCACCCCACTAGCATCCGTCATGGCGGATTCGCCGCATTGGTTCTAGACCCAATTATTGACGGATTTCACCTCACTAGAGTCCTTATGGACGGCGGCAGTAGCCTGAACCTGCTTTACTAGGATGCGGTGTGGAAAATGAGCATCGATCCCTCGAGGATTAAACCCACTAAAACGACCTTTAAAGGCGTCATACCAGGTGTAGAGGCCAACTATACAGGCTCAGTACACTTGAAGTGGTCTTCGGATCTCCGGATAATTTCCGAAGCGAGGAGTTAATCTTTGACATAGTCCCGTTCCGCAGTGGCTATCACGCACTGCTCGGGCGAACCGCATTTGCTAAGTTCAATGCGGCGCCACATTACGCATACCTCAAGCTCAAGATGCCAGGCCCTCGAGGAGTCATCACGGTCAATGAAAACACCAAATGCTCTCTCCGAACGGAGGAGCATACGGCGGCTATCGCAGCGGAAGTACAAAGCAGCCTCTCAAGGCAATTCTCTAGTCCGGCCATTAAACGTCTGGACACCGTCAAGCGCGCCCGGAGTAACCTACACCAAGACCGCCTGACACGTTTTGAGCAAGCGTAGCAATGCGGCCCCAACCCCAGCCCTCGCGAACTTGCGAAACCAGTGTTGCGCGTACATAACTACGCTCTGGAAATACCATGGGCACAGGGGGAGGGGCACCATCACGGCACGCCCGAAACGCGGCTTAAACCGCACTAGGGGCTGCCGATTCCTTGATTTTCTCTTCTTTTCAGGACTCCATTCTTCGGAAGGCTCTTCCGGCAGTACAATTGCCGCACATGTCACACCCCTAGCTTCTGGCATTGCTCTAGCCTAGTCTTTGGTGATGCATCATGTTTACTTTTACAGAAAGTTGAAATGGGGATTGTCCAAACCCTAGCATTTTAAGAATTCACCAGGTTCACCTAAAATATTTTCAGTCAATCCAAGTGGTTTTCAAAAATGTTCATCATCTTTGGAAAAATGCTGGAAACAGTAACCAGAGATGATGCACATTTTTCCATGTCATTTTGGATCTTTGAACTAATATATATTGTATTTGAGTTGGAGCAAATATATGTTATATATTTTTTTAATGCTTCAATAATTCTGATATTTTGTGAGGGGCTCTAGAATATTACTTTCAGTCCCTGCAAAAATTATTGGAAGAAACAAAAATGATTTAGTGTTTGAACTAAATCAAAACAGATTGAAACAAATAGAAAACAATGATTAAAAAAATAAAACAGAGCAAAAATAAAAAGGGAGACGGCCACCTGGGCCACTTACCTGCTTACCTGCCCGGCCCAGCTCCTCCCGCTGGCCCAGCCCGCCACCGCTACCCCCCCTGTCGTCTTCTTCCCTCGCCAGAAGGACGCGGGCACGCGCCCGGCGCGCGCGGCCACGCGCCCCGGCCACCTCCTCCCTGCCTGGCTACCTCCTCCTCCCCTGGTTCCCTCCCGCGACGCCACGCAGCCCCCTCGGACCCCTCTCACTCTTCCTCGAGGCCCCGCCCCTCTGCTCTTTCTCTCTCGCCCGAACCCGAACACAGCCGTCGCCACCGACGCCGTTCGCCGCGGCCACCATCCCCCTCTCGCCTCCCCGACGCCTCCCAGAGCTCCGCAAGTCCTCCCTCGTCCTCCTCGTCGTCTCACGCGACCAGAAGAGCCCCGGAACGCCGCCCCCGACGTTTTCCCCCTCGCCGGCCGCCGAGGATCTTCTCCGTCGAATTCGGCCACTCCGGCGCGCCCCCGAGCTCGCTGACCCTCCCTGCGCGATCCCTGTGAGCTCCACTCCGTTTCCCCTCCTCCATTTTGTTCGTTTCCGTGCCGTAGCACCCCGGCCACATTCCCGAGCGCCGCCGTCCGCCATGGACGCCGGGCATGGCACTGACGTGCTGCTGCGGCCAGTCCGACGAGCCTAGCGTGCTCCTAGCTGCCCCAGGAGTCCGCATAGCCCCTCAGCCAGCCCCCTAGCGCCCCGTAACCTCGCTCCGCCCAAACCCGAGCTCCGGCAGCCGCTGCGGCCCCCACTCCGGCGAGCTCCGGCCACCCCCGCACCTCCCGATGGCCCCCCTAGATGCGCACGGGCACGGGCTACCCTCTGGTGCCCTTGGCTTGGCCAAAACCCCTCGCAGCGCCACTCCGGTGAGCTCCCGCCGCAGTTTTGGTCGTCGCCGGCCGAACTCCGGCGAAGTCGACGTGGCTTAGTTAATTAGTCACTAACCCCCCCACCTACTGACGCTGACAAGTGGGCCCCAGGGCTTAGTCAAAGCTAACCAGCCCGGGTCAACGCGGGATTAGTCCCTGTGTCACTGACGTGTGGACCCCACACGTCAGGTTTGACCTGGGGCGCTCGGTTGACCCTGCTGACGTCACTATTACGTCATGCTGACGCAGTATTTGTTCTGGAATTTAAATAAATCCTAAATGATTTATAAATTCCAGAAAATGCCCTAAACTTCAATAAATCATAGAAAATTAACCGTAACTCCAAATTAAATAAATTATATATGAAAAATTATCAGAAAAATTCAAGGAATCCATCTGTACCATTTTCATGCATGTTAGAACAACTTATAGATGCTGTTTAGCACAAATCATATAAATGGCATTTGAATAATCACATATGGAGTTTGAATTTGAATTTTATATTCAAACCAACTTCATTTAATCTGTTGCTAGTTGCATTAGCCCAAAACACATTCATTTTGCCATGTCATGATCATGCATCATATTGTGCATCGCATTGATTGTGTTCCTTTCTGTGTTGCCGGTATTTGTCCCCTCTCGATAGACGTGATACCGATGATGTGATCGTTGACACTGATGAAGACTCAATGTTATCTTCAGAAGTGCCAGGCAAGCAAAACCCCATTGTTCATTCCGATACAATCCTACTCTCTCGCTCCTGCTCTCTTTTAATGCATTAGGACAACACCGATTTTTCTGTTACTTGCTGCGGTAGCTGAACCCCTTAGGACCTGTCATTGCCACAGTAAATAGATGAAACCCACTAGCATGAGTAGGAGTTGTTTGAGCCCTGTTGTGCCTACTCATTCATGTCTGTTTGTCATGCCTGCTACTGCTTAGAGTTGAGTCAGGTCTGATTCATCGGGGATGAATCAGAGGCGTGTGAACATGTCCTACTGTGTGTGAGCTAAGTGTGTGAACACGATTTGGTAAAGGTAGCGGTGAGAGGCCATGTAGGAGTACATGGTGGGTTGTCTCATTGCAGCCGTCCTCAGGAACTGAGCTCTGTGTTTGTGATCCATGATTCAGCTACTACCACGCATTGGGCCCGAAACCAATGGACCCTCTCGGCTTCTTAATCACCCTTGTCCTCTGTCCAGGAGTTGCAAGTAGTTTCTGGTGTTTGTAGTATGCTGGAGGCCGTGGACAGCGCTGACCGTAGGGGTGGGCTGTGATGCGGTAGGCACGTGGCCGGGTAAACCGGGCACCCGTTTGGTGTCACGGAACCCTGTACACATCGTTTGGGGCTGTGAGCGAAACTCCGGCCGGATCTCCTCATGGATGGAACCCGAATAGGCGATAAACCTGGACTAGAGACTTGAGTGTTTAGGCAGGCCGTGGCCGACACCCACGTCGGGCTTCCGCTTGAAGGTTGCCGAGTACATGTCGTGTAAACGGCGGTAAGTGGTGAGAGCGTGTGTGAAGAAGTACACCCCTGCAGGGTTAACCTAATCTATTCGAATAGCCGTGTCCACGGAAAAGGACTTCTGGGTTGCTTATATCAGTTCATAGACAAGTGAAAGTGGATACTCTAAAATACGCAAGATAAGCGTGAGTGCTATGGATGGCGTTCTCGTAGGGAGACGGGAGCGGATCCATAGTGGTGTATTGCTATGGTGAATATGTGGACTCGTGTGCGCCACCTCAAAATAGTTACATTGCAGTCGTAGTTTAGGATAGCCACCGAGTCAAAGCTGGCTTGCTGCAGTCAAACTCCACCATCCCCTTTGTTGATAATGAGGCATATGTAGATAGATCTGATGTAAGTCTTGCTGGGTACATTTGTACTCACGTTTGCCTATTTTATGTTTTTGCAGAGAGACTTCGGTCTCGCTAGTAGTTTCACGTGGACTTCGACGTTTAGCTTGATACCTCAGCTACGATCTTGTGCCCTCGGCAGGATCTGATAGATAGTCAGGCTTCTCAGCCTTTTTCATTTATAGTTGTCTGTACTCAGACATGATAGCTTCCGCTTGTGCTTTGACTTGTATGCTCTGAGTGTTGGGTCATGAGACCCATGTTTGTAATATCTCGCTCCTCAGAGCCTATTGATAATCTACTTGAGTCGTAGAGTCATTTTGTGATGCCATGTTGTATTGCACATATCGAGCATATTGTGTGTATGTTATTGAAATGCTTGGTATGTGTGGGATCTGACCATCTAGTTGTTTATCTTTAGTAGCCTCTCTTACGGGGAAATGTCTCCTAGTGTTTCCACCGAGCCATGGTAGCTTGCTACTGCTCCGGAACACTTAGGCTGGCCGGCATGTGTCCTTCTTCGTTCCTGTGTCTGTCCCTTCGGGGAAATGTCACGCGATGAATACCGGAGTCCTGTTAGCCCGCTACAGCCCGGTTCACCGGAGTCCTGCTAGCCCAGTGCTACAGCCTGGTTTCACTCGCTGATGACCGACACGTTCGATGCTGGGTCATGGATGCCTGTCCCTGTAAGTCTGTGCCACTTTGGGTTTACGACTAGCCATGTCAGCCCGGGCTCTTTATCATATGGATGCTAGCGACACTGTCATATACGTGTGCCAAAAGGCGCAAACGGTCCCGGGCTAAGGTAAGGCGACACCCGTGGAATACCGTGCGTGAGGCCGCAAAGTGATATGAGGTGTTACATGCTAGATCGATGTGGCAATGAGTCGGGGTCCTGACAGCACAAACGATACAACTAGGGAAGCAGAAGGCTACGCCGCACTATGGAACTCTAAGGTGGTCTCTATAACGAGCAGTATATCTGTTTCACATACCATTCCGCAGCTTGCCCCTAGAAAGGACACGTTACATAGTCTCATTTTTTGCTTATCGCACTATTTGTATCGTTCTGCTTTGATCGCAGCCTTTCTGAATAAACAATGCATAGCTTCCGTCTATCATTGCATTACTCTTTTTTTACGAATATATGTTCATTAATGACATGTTGCACTCGTACACTTTGGTACGGCCAATACGCCAGGGGCTTAAGTACCCCACAATACGGTGTGAGAAGTCCGAACACTTTCACAAGTGCGGCACCCCGAACTTATAGCATTATATGCATCGGCTCCGAATCATGTCTTGGGTCAATAGTTGGGTTTGCCCGGCTCCTATGTTTTGGTACCTTACGTTCTGTTATATCGGCTAAGGTAGCACTAAGAGAACTACTGCGATTGTGCCTCGGTTGAGCTGGGCTAAGCACCTCAGTAGAGAAAGCTAAAACTGACCGTCATGATGAGGTGAGAGCTGGTCGCTGTTCGACAGGTTTTCGAGTCCCTAAAGACTCATGCCGCTTAGAGCGAGGAGTCGGCTTTGTCCGGCCTAGGCGTGGATAGCGCCCCGAACTCGGTCTTCCGAACACTAGGGGCTTCGCCGAAATTTAAAATTATAGAATTCTATGGCTAAGTGAGAGTGTTCAAGCATTATAGTCCGATTGCCTTGTTCGTTGTGTTGAGCGCCTCCCTCTAAGGACCCAAGAATGGGAAAAAGAGTGCTCATGTTTATCCCGAACACCCCAGCACTCGTGGCATGGGGGTAGAAGCCGACGACTCGCCATCTCTCAAATTTGATAAACAGCCGCCCAGAAGGTAATATTTTAAATTCAAACGCGTTGCTTAGCGCATATGAACAAGTTTTCAGCGTACAGGATCACAAATGCGAGTTTACTCAAAAATTACATCTTTGGAGCATTCATCCGCTATAAGGCGGGCACCCTTCAGGACGCCCTCATAATACGCTTCCGGGACGCGATGCTCCTTGCCCGGCGGCGGCCCGTCCTTCACCAGCTTCTCCGCATCCATCTTGCCCCAGTGCACTTTAGCACGGGCAAGCGCCCTACGGGCACCTTCGATGCAGACGGAGCGCTTGATTACTTCAAGCCTGGACAGGCATCCACCAGCCGCCTCACCAGCCCGAAGTAGCTCCCAGGAAGAGCCTCTCCAGGCCAAAGCCGAACTATGAGGCCCTTTATGGCCTGTTCGGCCACCTTGTGGAGCTCGACCATTTGCTTCAGCTGGTCGCTCAAAGGCACCAGGTGTCCGGCCTCAGCATACTGAGGCCAGAACACCTTCTCCGTCGAGCTCCCCTCCTTGGCTCGGTAGTAGGCGGCAGCATCAGACGCACTACGGGGCAAATCTGTGAATGCTCCTGGAGAGCTCCGGACTCGGGTAAGTAACAAGTAATTCACTTTCACGTGCTTGCTTTGCATAATGAATGCCTTACCCGCCGCTATCTTCTTCATATCTCCAATTTCTTGGAGGGCTTTCTGGGCTTCGGCCTTGGCAGACTTCGCGCTTTCGAGGGCTGCCGCAAGCTCGGACGCTTGCGTCTTCGAGTCAAGCTCCAAACTCTAGTGTTTTTTCACGAGAGCCTGGAGCTCTTTCTGCACCTCCTCCACCCGCGCCTCCTGCTTCCCTCTCTCTGTGCGCTCTGCGGCCGCTCTATTTTCAGCCTCGGACAACGCTTGCTTAAGGGTCGCCACCCCGGTCATGGCCCATATAATAGCATGTTGATCCTGTCATTTTTTGCAACCACATCTTCTCTATATACTTGCGCAAGGTATTACTTACCTTCCTTCTCCTCAAGTTGCCTCTTGGCATGGCCGAGCTCATTCTCGGACCGCGCGAGGTTTTGCTTCAGCGTATCCACCTCCACAGTCAGTGCGGCGGAGGCCAGCAGCGAAGCCTGTATACGCATATTGACTTGATTATGTTAGACTCATGCGAATGTTATTAGATCCTCTATTCGGCTTTTCTTTCCGAACGCCGAACAGAGCATCAGGGGCTACTGTCTATGCGGTAATATTTTTATTCTTTACTTACCTCAAAGCCTGTTAGAAGGCTGGCACAGGCTTCAGTCAGTCCGCTCTTGGCGGACTGAACCTTCTCGATCACCGCACTCATAATAGTGTGGTGCTCCTCATCGATGGAGGCGCCTTTAAGCACCTCCAGCAAATTGTCCGGTGCCTCCGGTTGGATGGAGGTCACCGGCTCGGTAGGCTTGCCCCTCTTGGAAGGAGGCTGCCTACCGGAGTCCGGAACCGTTGAAGGTTCCGGCGCGGTGCCCTTGGGGGTTCTATCCCCTTTACGCCTGGAGTCCGGGAGGTCGCCTTGCGGCGCCTCCAGGACCACCACCTCCTGGCTTGGAACCTGTTGGGACGCCACCTCGGCGTCGTTCGTAGGGTGGGGGGAGGAAGCCGTCGGAACTGAATTCACATCAGACGAATCCAGGGAGCCGCTCGACGACTCGTCGAGCCCGGCCTTGGGCGGACTGCATAATCATATTCGGCGTAAGGAGGAGCTGTGCAAGAAAGGAACACTATGAATTGCTCTGGTGTCCGAATACTTACGATCTCGCCAGGGGCTTGGCCCTATGCGGCCACTCCTCTTCGCCATCGTCGGCGTTGGTGGAGCCGTCTGGAGGAAGGGTTTTCCCCTTCTTGGACCCTTCGTCCTCCCCAGTTGGGGCGGCCTTCCTTTTCTTCTCTCCCCCCGCTGGAGGGGGAGAGGTCTCTTCTTCCTCCTCCTCGTCTTCACGGGAGGAGTGCGTCTTGTAGTCGTCGGATGGTGAATCCGACAGCCCCAGGCGTCGGGCACTCTTTCGAGTCCCCGTGGCCTTCTTCTTGGCCTTCTTCTCCGGCACCACATAGGGTGCCGGAACCAGCATCTTCTCTAAGCGAGCGTCCGCTGGGCCTTCGGCCAAAGGAGCCGGACAGTTGATCTCTCCAGACGTATTCTGCCAATCCTGTTAAAGGTAAGGGAGCTTAGATCCCACATGGAGTCAAATTATGAAAAACCAATACCCTGTAAAAGGTAAAAACAGCTTACTGCACTAGCGTGACGCTGCGTGCTGAATCCGCGATCCTCGGTAGTGGATGCGGGGGCCTCGGCGCCCTTGAAAAGCACCTTTCAGGCATCTTCGTACGTCGTGTCGAAGAGCCTGTTTAGAGTTCGGTGCTGCGCCAGGTCAAACTCCCACAGGTTGAAAGCCCGTTGTTGACACGGGAGGATCCGGCGAATGAGCATAACCTGGACTATGTTGACAAGTTTGAGCTTCTTGTCCACCAGGGTTTGGACGCATGTTTGGAGTCCGGTCAGCTCTCCTTTTTTACCCCACGATAGGCCCGTTTCTTTCCAGGAGTTGAGCCGCATAGGGGGTCCGGATCTGAACTCGGGGGCTGCGACCCATTCAGGGTCACGCGGCTCGGTGATGTAAAACCATCCCGATTGCCACCCCTTTAGGGTCTCCACAAAGGAGCCCTCGAGCCATAGGACATTGGGCATCTTGCCCACCATGGCGCCTCCGCACTCTTCCTGGGTGCCGCGCACCACCTTCGGCTTGACATTGAAAGTCTTGAGCCATAGGCCAAAATGGGGGCGGATGCGGAGGAAGGCCTCGCACACGACGATAAACGCCGAGATGTTGAGGACAAAGTTTGGGGCCAGATCGTGGAAATCTAGGCCATAGTAGAACATGAGCCCCCGGACAGATGGGTGGAGAGGAAAGCCCAGTCCGTGGAGGAAATGGGGGAGGAACACTACCCTATCATGGGGCCTAGGGGTGGGGATGCGCTACCCCTCTTTGGGAAGCCGGTGCGCAATGTCGTTAGACAAGTATCCGGCCTTCCTCGGTCTTTTGATGTGTCCCTCCGTGATGGAGGAGACCATCCACTTGCCTCCCACTTCGGACATGGCTGGAGAAGGTTGAGGTGGGGTGTGCGGACTTGGGCGCTGGAGCTCGAGTGCGCGGAAATGGATAGGCAAAGGAGTAAGAAGGCGTGGATGAAAAGGTGGATCCTTATCCCCTTATATGGGCGGACGCGACTATGCGCCCCCACCAGCCTGGTAAAACTCGCTTATCTCCCAAGCGCCGTAATCAATGGCGCGGTTGGGTTACCCATGCCGTATTGATGAGAATCCCGGAATAAGGGGACACGATCTCTGCTTTGACAAGACGTGCCAAGGGAATCGCCTCGCTAAATGTGCTAAGGTGGGACAATAAAACAATTCGAATAAAGACTTGGCCGTGGTGTGATGTCACGCTACGGAATACGTCAGCAGATTAGATTTGTGTAAATATTATTCTCTCTATGGCAATATGTGGAAACTTATTTTGTAGAGCCGGACACTACCTTTGTGTTCAAAATCTTCTATGAAGTACTTGGAGGAGGAACCCGCCTTGCAATGCCGAAGACAATCTGCGCGCCAGACTCGTCATCATTGAAGCCTGGTTCAGGGGCTACTGAGGGAGTCCTGGATTAGGCGGTGTCCGGATAGCCGGACTATACCTTCGGCCGGACTCCTGGACTATGAAGATACAAGATTGAAGACTTCGTCCCATGTCCGGAAGGGACTTTCCTTGGCGTTGAAGGCAAGCTTGGCGATACGGATATGTAGATCTCCTACCATTGTAACCGACTCTGTGTAACACTAGCCCTCTCCGGTGTGTATATAAACCGGAGGGTTTTAGTCCGTAGGACGAAGAACAATCATACCATAGGCTAGCTTCTAGGGTTTAGCCTCTCTGATCTCGTGGTAGATCTACTCTTGTGCTACCCATATCATCAATATTAATCAAGAAGGACGTAGGGTTTTACCTCCATCAAGAGGGCCCGAACCTAGGTAAAACATTGTGTCCCCTGCCTCCTGTTACCATCCGGCCTAGATGCACAGTTCGGGACCCCCTACCCGAGATCCGCCGATTTTGACACCGACAGCATCCGTTACTGTTAGTTTACATTGAGTATGACTTGACTGGATCTCTTTTACCATGAATTACAATGTCTAGTCAGTCCTTGATCTTTAAAGGTGCTCTACATTTATGTTTTACGGTCTCAGAAAGGGCTAGCGAGATACCATTTTGTTATATCATATCATGATTGTTTTGAGAAAGTGTTCTCATCTGAGATTTATTATTATTGCTCGCTAGTTGATTATGCCATTGATATGAGTAAACATGAGACCTAAATGTTATTGTGAATATGGTTAGTTTATAATATTTGCTAAAAACTTTAATGTTGGCTTTACATATTTACAACAACAAGAGCAAACAGAGTTTGTAAAAGTTTTTCTTTATCACTTTCAGTTTATCAACTGAATTGCTTGAGGACAAGCAAAGGTTTAAACTTGGGGGAGTTGATACGTCTCTGTCGTATCTACTTTTCCAAACACTTTTGCCCTTGTTTTGGACTCTAACTTGCATGATTCGAATGGAACTAACCCGGACTGACGCTGTTTTCAGCAGAATTGCCATGGTGTTATTTTTGTGCAGAAATAAAAGTTCTCGGAATGACCTGAAAATCGACGGAGAATTACTTTGGAATATATAAAAAATAATGGAAGAAAGATCCACGTCAGGGGGCCCACACCCTGTCCACAAGGGTGGGGGTGCACCCTACCCCCTGGTCACGCCCCCCTGCCTCGTGGGGCCCCTGACGCTCCACTGACCTCAACCTTGACTCCATATATTCACTTTCGGGGAGAAAAAAAAATTAGAGAGAAGGATTCATCGCGTTTTATGATATTGAGCCGCCGCCAAGCCCTAAACTCTCTCGGGAGGGCTGATCTGGAGTCCGTTCGGGGCTTCGGAGAGGGGGATCCATCGCCATCGTCATCATCAACCTTCCTCCATTACCAATTTCATGATGCTCACCATAGTGCGTGAGTAATTCCATCATAGGCTTACTGGACGGTGATGGGTTGGATGAGATTTATCATGTAATCGAGTTAGTTTTGTTAGGGTTTGATTCCTAGTATCCACTATGTTCTGAGATTGATGTTGCTATGACTTTGCTATGCTTAATGCTTGTCACTACGGCCTGAGTGCCATGATTTCAGATCTGAACCTATTATGTTTTCATCAATATATGAGAGTTCTTGATCCTATTCTGCAAGTCTATAGTCACCTAATATGTGTAATGATCCGTTAACCCCGAAGTGACAATAATCGGGATACTTACCGGTGATGACCGTAGTTTGAGGAGTTCATGTATTCACTATGTGTTAATATTTTGGTCCGGTACTCTATTAAAAGGAGGCCTTAATATCCCTTAGTTTCCATTAGGACCCCGCTACCACGGGAGGGTAGGACAAAAGATGTCATGCAAGTTCTTTTCCATAAGCACGTATGACTATATTCGGAATACATGCCTACATTACATTGATGAACTGGAGCTAGTTCTGTGTCACCCTAGGTTATGGTTGTTACATGATCGATCGCATCCGGCATAATTCTCCATCACCGATCCAATGCCTATGAGCTTTTCCTATATTGTTCTTCGCTTATTTACTTTTCCGTTGCTACTGTTACAATCACTACAAAAGCCAAAAATATTACTTTTGCTACTGTTACCTTTTGCCACCGTTACCACTACTATCATATTACTTTGCTACTAAACACTTTGCTGCAGATATTAAGTTTCCAAGTGTGGTTGAATTGACAACTCAGATGCTAATACTTGAGAATATTCTTTGGCTCCCCTTGTGTCGAATCAATAAATTTGGGTTGAATACTCTACCCTCGAAAACTGTTGCAATCCCCTATACTTGTGGGTTATCAAGAACATTTTCTGGCACCGTTGTCGGGGGACCATAGCTCTATTCTTTGAGTCACTTGGGATTTATATCTTCTTATCATTATGAAGAACTTTAAAGATCAAAGAACCAAGATTTTTCCCTCAACTACGAGGGGAGGTAAGGAACTGCCATCTAGCTCCGCACTTGATTCACCTTCTGTTTTGAGTAAACTTGCGACACCTACACATGCTATTGATTCTGATAGGTCGCATGTTATTGATGATGCCACTTATGCTTTGCATGATACTTATGATGAAACTAATTCTATGCTTGATACTATTGTGCCACTTGGTGAATTTCTTGATGAACAACTTGCTAGGGCTAGAATGAAATTATTGAAACTGATAATATTGACGAAACTGATGATGGAGATTCTCCCCCTAGATATGAATTGCCTGTTGTTCCTGAGGGTTATGTTATGGATGAAGAAACTGCTAGAGACTTTCTTGCTTGCAATGATAGAAGTGATCTTAAGAAATTATTAGCTAAGCTTAAACAAAAATTTCTGAATGCTAGAATGAAATATGGTCCTGCTTATGCTACTTCACCTATCTTTATTACTGATAAGGATTATGATTTCTCAGTTGATCCTGAGTTAATTACTTTGGTTAAATCTGATCCTTTCTATGGCTATGAATCTGAAACTGTTGTGGCACATCTTACTAAGTTAAATGATATAGCTACCATGTTCACTAATGATGATAAAACTCGCTATTATTATATCCTTAAATTATTTCCGTTCTCATTAAAGGGTGATGCTAAGATATGGTTTAATTCTCTTGATCCTCGTTGTGTGCGTAGTCCCCAGGATATGATTTACTACTTCTCTGCTAAATATTTCACAGCTCATAAGAAACAAGTTGCTTTAAGGGAATTATATAATTTTGTGCAAATTGAAGAAGAGAGTCTCCCACAAGCTTGAGTAGTTTACGGAGGGCCTCTACATCAACTCCATGGCCTCTCCGGTGATGTGTGAGTAGTTTACTTCAGACCTTCAGGTCCATAGCTAGTAGCTAGATGGCTTCTTCTCTCTCTTTGGATCTCAATACAAAGTTCTCCTTGATTCTCTTGGAGATCTATTCGATGTAATCTTCTTTTGCGGTGTGTTTGTCGAGATCCGATGAATTGTGGGTTTATGATCCAGATTATCTATGAACAATATTTGATTCTTCTCTGAATTCTTTTATGCATGATTGGTTTATCTTTGCAAGTCTCTTCGAACAGTTTGGTTTGGCCTACTAGATTGATCTTTCTTGCAATGGGAGAAGTGCTTAGCTTTGGGTTCAATCTTGCGGTGCTTGATACGTCTCCAACGTATCTACTTTTCCAAACACTCTTGCCCTTGTTTTGGACTCTAACTTGCATGATTTGAATGGAAGTTACCCGGACTGACGCTGTTTTTAGCAGAATTACCATAGTGTTTTTTATGTGTAGAAACAAACGTTCTCAGAATGACCTGAAACTTCACGGAGCGACTTTTAAGAAAATATGAAAAATACCTGCAAAAGATGAAGGCCAGGGGTCCCACCACCTCTCCACGAGGGTGGGGGTGATGTCCACTACACAACCTTCTTCTTGTAGATGTTGTTGGGCCTCCAAGTGCAGAGGTTTGTAGGACAGTAGCAAATTTCCCTCAAGTGGATGACCTAAGGTTTATCAATCCGTAGGAGGCATAGGATGAAGATGGTCTCTCTCAAGCAACCCTGCAACCAAATAACAAAGAGTCTCTTGTGTCCCCAACACACCCAATACAATGGTAAATTGTATAGGTGCACTAGTTCGGCGAAGAGATGGTGATACAAGTGCAATATGGATGGTAGATAAAGGTTTTTGTAATCTGAAAATGTAAAAACAGCAAGGTAACTAATGATAAAAGTGAGCGTAAACGGTATTGCAATGTATTGGAACAAGGCCTAGGGTTCATACTTTCACTAGTGCAAGTCCTCTAAACAATAATAACATAATTGGATCACATAACTATCCCTCAACATGCAACAAAGAGTCACTCCAAAGTCACTAATAGCAGAGAACGAATGAAGAGATTATGGTAGGGTACGAAACCACCTCAAACTTATTCTTACCAATCAATCCGTTGGGCTATTCCTATAAGTGTCACAAACAGCCCTAGATTTCATACTAGAATAACACCTTAAGACACAAATCAACCAAAACCCTAATGTCACCTAGATACTCCAATGTCACCTCAAGTATCCATGGGTATGATTATACGATATGCATCACACAATCTCAGATTCATCTATTCAACCAACACATAGAACCTCAAAGAGTGCCCCAAAGTTTCTACCGGAGAATCACGACGAAAACATGTGCCAACCCCTATGCATAGGTTCATGGGCGGAACCCAGAAGTTGATCACCAAAACATACATCAAGTGAATCACATGGTATCCCATTGTCACCACAGATACGCACGGCAAGACATACATCAAGTGTTCTCAAATCTATAAAGACTCAATCCGATAAGATAACTTCAAAGGGGAAACTCAATCAATTACAAGAGAGTAGAGGGGGGGAGAAAACATCATAGGATCCAACTATAATAGAAAAGCTCGCGATACATCAAGGTCGTATCACCTCGAGAACACGAGAGAGAGAGACATCAAACACATAGCTACTGGTACATACCCTCAGCCCCGAGGGAGAACTACTCCCTCCTCATCATGGAGAGCACCGGGATGATGAAGATGGCCACCAGAGAGGGATTCCCGCTCCGGCAGGGTGCCAGAACGGGTCTAGATTGGCTTTCGGTGGCTACGGATGCTTCTGGCAGCGGAACTCCTGATCTATTGTGCTCCCCGATCGTTTTAGGGTATATGGAGATATATAGGCGGAAGTAGTATGTCAGGGGGGCACGAGGGGCCCACGAGGGTGGAGGGCGCGCCCGGGGGGTGGGCGCGCCCCCTGCCTCGTGGCTTCCTCGTTGATGCCCTGACGTGCACTCCAAGTCTTCTGGGCTTCCTCTGATCCAAAAATAAGTTCCGTGAAATTTCAGGTCAATTGGACTCCGTTTGATTTTCTTTTTCTGCGATATTCTAAAACAAGGGAAAAACAGAATTTGGCATTGGGCTCTGGGTTAATAGGTTAGTCCTAAAAATCATAGAAAATATAATATAAATGCATATAAAACATCCAAGGTTGATAATATAATAGCATGGAACAATCAAAAATTATAGATACGTTGGAGACATATCAGCATCCCCAAGCTTAATTCCTGCTCGTCCTCGAGTAGGTAAATGATAAAAACAGAATTTTTGATGTGGAATGCTACCTAACATATTTCTCTAAGTAATTCTCTTCATTTTGGCATGAATGTTCAGATCCGTAAGATTCAAGACAAAAGTTTAATATTGACATGAAAACAATAATACTTCAAGCATACTAACAAAGCAATCATGTCTTCAAAATAACATGGCCAAAGAAAGCTATCCCTACAAAATCATATAGTCTGGCTATGCTCCATCTTCACCACACAAATTATTTACATCATTCACAACCCCGATGACAAGCCAAGCAATTGTTTCATACTTTTGATGTTCTCAAACTTTTTCAATCTTCACGCAATACATGAGTGTGAGCCATGGACATAGCACTATGGGTGGAATGGAATGGTGGTTGTGGAGAAGACAAAAAGGGAGAAGATAGTCTCACATCAACTAGGCGTATCAACGGGCTATGGAGATGCCCATCAATATATATCAATGTGAGTGAGTAGGGATTGCCATGCAACGAATGCACTAGAGCTATAAGTATATGAAAGCTCAAAAAGAAACTAAGTGGGTGTGCATCCAAATTGCTTGCTCACGAAGACCTAGGGCATTTTGAGGAAGCCCATCATTGGAATATACAAGCCAAGTTCTATAATGAAAGATTCCCACTAGTATATGAAAATGACAACATAGGAGACTCTCTATCATGAAGATCATGGTGCTACTTTGAAGCACAAGTCTGGTAAAAGGATAGTAGCATTGTCCCTTCTCTCTTTTTCTCCAAATTTTTTTATTTGGGCCTTATCTTTTTTATGGCCTCTTTTCTCTTTTTTTATTTGGGCTTCTTTGGCCTCTTTTATTTATTTATTTTCGTCTGGAGTCTCATCCCGACTTGTGGGGGAATCATGGTCTCCATCATCCTTTCCTCACTGGGACAATGCTCTAATAATGATGATCATCACACTTTTATTTACTTACAACTCAAGAATTACAACTCGATACTTAGAAAAAATATGCCTCTATATGAATGCCTTCGGTGGTGTACCGGGATATGCAATGACTCATGAGTGACATGTATGAAAGAATTATGAATGGTGGTTTTGCCACAAATACGATGTCAACTACATGATCATGCTAAGATATATGACAATGATGGAGTGTGTCATAATAAATGGAACGGTGGAAAGTTGCATGACAATATATCTCGGAATGGCTATGGAAATGCCATAATAGGTAGATATGGTGGCTGTTTTGAGGAAGGTATATGGTGGGTATATGATACCTGATACGTCTCCAACGTATCTATAATTTTTGATTGCTCCATGCTATATTATCTTCTGTTTTGGATGTTTATGGGCTTTATTATACACTTTTATATCATTTTTTGGGACTAACCTATTAACCCAGAGCCCAGTGCCAGTTTCTGTTTTTTGCCTATTTTAGGGTTTCGAAGAAAAGGAAAATCAAACGTTGTCCAATTGACCTGAAACTTCACGGAACTCATTTTTGGAAAGAAAGAAGCCCAGAAGACTTGAAGTGCACGTAAGGGAAGCTTCAAGGAGGCCACGAGGTAGGGGGGCACGCACACCCCCCAGGGCGCGCCCTCCACCCTCGTGGGCCCCTCGTGGCTCCCCGGACGTACTTCTTCCACCTATATATCTCCATATACCCTAAAAACATCCGAGAGCACAATAGATCAGGAGTTCCACCGCCAGAAGCCTCCGTAGCCACCGAAAGCCAATCTAGACCCGTTTCGGCACCCTGCCGGAGGGGGAATCCCTCTCCGGTGGCCATCTTCATCATCCCAGAGCTCTCCATGACGAGGAGAGAGTAGTTCTCCCTCGGGGCTGAGGGTATGTACCAGTAGCTATGTGTTTGATCTCTCTCTCTCTCTCTCGTGTTCTTGAGGTGATACGATCTTGATGTATCGCGAGCTTTGCTATTATATTTGGATCCTATGATGTTTCTTCCCCCTCTACTCTCTTGTAATGGATTGAGTTTCCCCTTTGAAGTTATCTTATCGGATTGAGTCTTTAAAGATTTGAGAAAACTTGATGTATGTCTTGCCGTGCGTATCTGTGGTGACAATGGGATACCACGTGATTCACTTGATGTATGTTTTTGTGATCAACTTGCGGGTTCCTCCCATGAACCTATGCATAGGGGTTGGCACACGTTTTCGTCGTGATTCTCCGGTAGGAACTTTGGGGCACTCTTTGAGGTTCTATGTGTTGGTTGAATAGATGAATCTGAGATTGTGTGATGCATATCGTATAATCATAGCCACGGATACTTGAGGTGACATTGGAGTATCTAGGTGACATTAGGGTTTTGGTTGATTTGTGTCTTAAGATGTTATTCTAGTATGAACTCTAGGGCTGTTTGTGACACTTATAGGAATAGCCCAACGGATTGATTGGAAAGAATAACTTTGAAGTGGTTTCGTACCTACCATAATCTCTTCGTTTGTTCTCCGGTATTAGTGACTTTGGAGTGACTCTTTGTTGCATGTTGAGGGATAGTTATATGATCCAATTATGTTATTATTGTTGAGGGAACTTGCACTAGTGAAAGTATGAACCCTAGGCCTTGTTTCAACGCATTGCAATTCCGTTTACGCTCACTTTTATCATTAGTTACCTTGCTGTTTTTACATTTTCAGATTACAAAAACCTTTATCTACCATCCATATTGCACTTGTATCACCATCTCTTCGCCGAACTAGTGCACCTATACAATTTACCATTATATTGGGTGTGTTGGGGACATGAGAGACTCTTTGTTATTTGGTTGCAGGGTTGCTTGAGAGAGGCCATCTTCATCCTACGCCTCCCACGGATTGATAAACCTTAGGTCATCCACTTGAGGGAAATTTGCTACTGTCCTACAAACCTCTGTACATGGAGGCCCAACAACGTCTACAAGAAGAAGGTTGTGTAGTAGACATCAAGCTCTTTTCTGGCGTCGTTGCCGGGGAGGTTATTGCTTGAAGGTATATCTTTAGATCTTGCAATTGAGTCTTTTAGTTTCTTGTTTTATCACTAGTTTAGTTTATAAAAGAAAACTACTTAAAAATGGAATTAAGGTTACCTCATATGCTTCATCTTTTTAATATCTATCATGAAAATAAGGATTCCGATAATTGTGCTCAAGTGCTAGAAGAAGAATGCATTAGAATGTTTGGCACTAAATATTTGAATAATGAGCATGATTGCAATGTTGTTAGTATGAATTCCTTGTATATCCATGATGCTAATGATATGCAAAGCCACAAGCTTAGGGAAGTTATGTTTGATGAAGATGATATATTTTGTCCCCCAAGTTTTGATGAGAAAATTTATTATGATGAAAGCATGACTCCTGTCTATGATGATTATTGTGATGACATGTATGCTTTAAATAATAATGATAACAATGAAACTTGTCATCTTGATTTCAATTTTCAATCCCATGATAGTTATTTCGTTGAGTTTGCTCCCACTACTATTGATGAGAAGAAGTTTACTTATGTGGAGAGTAATACAAATTCTATGATTGTAGATCACGAAAAGAATGCCTTAGATGCTGGTTATATTGTTGAATTCATTCATGATGCTACTGAAAATTATTATGAGGGAGGAATATATGCCTGTAGGAATTGCAATAATATCAAGTTTCCTCTCTATGTGCTTAAAATATTGAAGTTATGCTTGTTTTGCTCTCCTATGCAAGTTATTTCTTGTGCCCACAAGTTGTTTTCTCACAAAATCCCTATGCATAGGAAGTAGGTTAGACTTAAATGTGCTACCCATATTCTTCATGATGCTCTCTTTATGTTTCAATTCTTATCTTTTATGTGAGCATCATTGAAATCATCATGCCTAGCTAGGGGCGTTAAACGATAGCGCTTGTTGGGAGGCAACCCAACTTTATTCTTGTTATTTAGTTCTTGCTCCTGTTTAGTAATAAATAATTCATCTAGCCTCTGTTTAGATGTGGTTTAATTAGTGTTTGTACCAAGTAGAACCTTTGGGAAGACTTTGGGAAAGTCTTGTTGATCATGCTGTAAAAAACAGAAACTTTAGCGCTCACGAGAATTGCTGCCATTTTTATTTGGAGAGTGCTATTTAGTTAATTATTTTTGAAGGTGATTGATAGATAAATTCCTCATGTCCAGAAATTTATTTGAGAATTTTATAAGTTCCAGAAGTATACGTTTGATCCAGATTACTACAGATTGTTCTGTTTTTGACAGATTCTGTTTTTCATGTGTTGTTTACTTATTTTGATGAATCTATGGCTAGTAAAATAGTTTATAAACCATAGAGAAGTTGGAATACAGTAGGTTTAACACCAATATAAATAAAGAATGAGTTCATTACAGTACCTTGAAGTGGTGATTTATTTTCTTATACTAACGGACTTTACGAGTTTTCTGTTAAGTTTTGTGTTGTGAAGTTTTCAAGTTTTGGGTAAGGATTCGATGAAATATGGAATAAGGAGTGGAAAGAGCCTAAGATTTGGGATGCCTAAGTCACCCCAAGGTAATATTCAAGGATAGCCAAGAGCCTAAGCTTGGGGATGCCCCGGAAGTGTAACATCCCAAATTTTCAATTTGGAATGTTATACATTAGGTCATCATGCATATCATATTTTATTTTGCTTTTGGTTTTGATCCTGGAAAATCCTAAGCAACTCAAGGACCCACGGAGAGAGTTGGGGATTTCGTTATTTACGTATTTGAGTTTTCTCAAATTATGTAAACAGGATCATTTGATTTTATTTATTTTATCATCAATTATTTCTATTACAAAAATACAAGAGAGGGAATAAAATGACTTTCCCAAAATATAGAAATATTGAGGATTTAATAAAAAATCAAATAAGATTTATTTCGGAGTTCTTCAGTATTTTTATTTGAATTTAGGAAAAATGCGCGTTTTTTGAAAGTTGTAGTTTGGACCCAAATAAATGTTCACTTTATCGGGCTTGATTTTAGGAACCCGGCAAAATTCATTTCGTGATTTTTGGAGTCCGTTTAGTATTTCTTTTTATTTTTCTTCCAAGCGGATTTATATATTAAAAAAACGGAACCGACTCCGGGCCGTACCCGGCCAGGAAACCTCCGCCCGGGGGCCTTTAAATAGCGCCCGAGGCCCGCGAGAGAGAGCCAGCCCGCCACCATCGAAACCCTAGCCGCCGCCCTAGGCAGCCGCCGCCGCCGCCGCCGCCGCCGGAGAGCGCGCCTTTCGAGGTTCGCCGCCGCCACGTTTTTCCGTGCAGTTCTTTAAAAAAAATTCTGTTCGTCGTTTTTCTTTTTCGTCGGATTTTCCGCGGTTATTTTCTGATCGCGATTTCTGATCCGATTTTCGTTTTAGTATAACTTTTCGCTCGTTTATCGGAATCAGGCGATTCAAGCGCCTGGAGTTTCGTCTCGAAACCCTCTTTCCGAATAATCAACTTAAACAAGTTTTTGCTACTGTAAAATTTTCCCTAGATTCAGATTACTAGAACGAAGTTGTTTTCTTTCGCTGTTTGATCTCTTTTGCTTCGTTCGATTTGATTCTTTTGCCAACCAGGGTTCTTAAGTTGAACTTTCTGGTTAGATCTTCTATTTGAGTTTTACCTGTGCATTAGATGAGTACTTATTGTATGCTTGTTGTTTGTCTGCGATAGAATACCCGGAGTGCGCCACCTGTTATGTTGAATCTCTAGGTTACGCGGATCATCAGCAAGGCAAGTAACACTTTGATCATACCTTTTCTACAACCCAGTTTTATTGCATTAGATCAATCCTCACACATTGCATGATTAGGATATAATTAAATTGTGGGATGGGAAGTAGATGAGGCAGTACCTATTACCTGTTTATTATCAAACCTTTGGGAGTTGCTTCTACGTTTGCTTGTTATGCCATGCTATGCTAGTAGACGTGGATTGGGTGAGTGATATCCATGACAGATGTGAGATTGTTAATTAAGGGTTTATCTAAGGTGGCAACCTAACACACATCTGGGTGGATTGAGGCACCTGGGGTTTCCAGGACTTGCCTGTTTTCTTGGACCGCCACCCAGGCTCAAAGGGATCATGAGATTATTCATACTAGAAACTTCCGTGTGCAGCCACAAGCCATTATGGGCTCTGGCATAGTTGACTAAGTTATGCAAACTCTTACAGTGGTAGACTAGCAGATGTAGGGGTTGTAGGTGGTACGGTCTACCCGATCGTAAGGTGCTAGCACTTCTGAAAGACTATGTCTCGGTCATCCGTCTTCTCAAACACCATGTAGTGCGAGAAACCAAACGGAGGCGATCGAGTCTTGTGGGGAAAAGTGTGCAAACCTCTGCAGAGTGTAACAAACTAATCATGGTTAGCCGTGTCCCCGGTTATGGACAATCTTGAGTATCTAGTACCTGGATTATCATGTGAATCTCAACATGTTACTCTAAATTAATTTTGATGGGTTTTAATGATGTTACTTAATTGGGATTGAGAATGCTGTCAACCATTCTCAATGTTTCACAACCACCATGATAGTAATTAAATTTATTCCTTTGAAGTAGGGAAAAATTGGCTTTACGCAAAAACTGTAACCATAGAGCTTTCCACCAGCCAAATATGCATATAGTATAGTTGTTGCATCCATTACTCTCTATGTGTTACCTTGCCAGCATATTCCATGTGCTGACCCGTTTTCGGGCTGCAACATTAATGTTGCAGACTTTTCAGACGACGATTGAGGAGTTTTAGGTCGTGGTTCTATACTCAGTGATGCCGTTGGAGTTGATGGACTCACTTATCTTCCAAGCCTTCCGCTGTTATCATTATTAGATGGCCTTAAGCCATACTTATTGTAATAAGCTCTCTTTTGAGACACTCGATGTAATAAGTGTGTGATTGCTACTCTGCTATAAATCCTTCGAGTACTGTGTGGTGTCAGCATTACTGATCCAGGGATGACACCGGAGCACAGAGATCAGACTGTTTGAGGTCTGATCGCTACAGAGATGGTATCAGAGCACACGCTGACTGTAGGACATGAGCACTAAGCCAAAGACCTAGATCACTAGATCACTCTCTTCTCTTCTGACTTCTCATCTTTTCTACTCTTTAGGATGGCGGATGCAAGGAACAAGTTCACACAACCGGATGAAGATACACCCTTTGGACGCCACTTGAAGGAAGTTACTAGATACCTGAACATAGAATACCAAGGATCACGGGAACCTACAACGCCACTTTACCTGAAGAAGAGCGCTGGATGATTCAAGTTCAAGTTCCAGGAAGGACGTTCATGCCAGTCACTGAGCCCATAGAGTTTTCTTTTGATGCACCAACTTGGAGTCTAGGAAAGAGTATGGCAGCTCACATCGCCATGGGACGCATTGGAGAAGTCTACCGCAAGGATCTCAAGGATACTATCTACCAGATTTGCGGACGCCGAGATGAACACTGGGAGATGATCAGTACCAGGAAGGATAGATCAATTGCAGCTTTTATTCAGGAGTTAAACCAGCACATTCGACGCCAGGAGAATCAGATGTGCGCCGACATGATAGATCTGAAGAAGGCTAAGACTAGAATCAGGGAACTAGAGGAAGAACTCAAGGCTACACGCGAAGATTATGAAGAAGAAATTGAAGTATTGGTGGATAAGAATGCCAACCTAACAAAGAAAATTGGAATATTTATGGGAGGCCCGACACCAGTAGATGAAGACGAAGAACCCAAGGAGATTAGCCCGGAAGATTACATCATCATCGACGGCACCGACTCGGAACAAGATAGTAGTGATGATGACTATGTTGATGAAGCAGGAGCGGATATCATGGAGTCTACAACCGTAGAATATTTCTAGTAGACCACCTCATCAGTAGTAGTAGTCCACCATGTAAATATAGTAGTCCGAGCACTTTTGCGATAGCTAGATCGATTGTATGTCTTGTTTGTTTGATTGAAGTGAATTGTGTGCTTTTGCCTCATGTGCATATGGGTAGTGTTTTCTCTTTAGACCCCCCCTCTATTCTTATATCTCGTCTTTTCTAAAACCCTCAGATGCCTCCGAGACGTGACCCCGGATTTGCCTTTCCGCCGGAGCTCACCCAGTTGATCCAGCAGCAGAACACCTTGATGCAGTTGCTAGTTCAGAATCAGAATCAGGGGAACAACAACAACAACCCACCACCACCACCACCACCTGTTGACCACTTAGCCCGTTTTCTTAGGCTGAATCCGCCGGTGTTTTCCAGTAGCACCGAGCCGATAGTAGCAGATGATTAGCTCCACAAGATAGCTAGGGAGTTGACCACAGCAGGATGCACAGATGTGGAGAAGGTTAAGTTTGCCGCACATCAGTTAGAAGGACCCGCAACATCTTGGTGGGAGAATTTCACAGGCACCTTCCCAGTCGACACTGTCACATGGGACCAGTTTCAGCAGGCTTTTCGTATTGCCCATGTTTCAGCAGGAGCAATGGCCATGAAGAAGCGTGAGTTTCGTAACTTGCGCCAAGGAGGACGGACAGTTGGCCAGTATGTGGAGGAGTTTAGTAAGTTAGCACGTTATGCCCCAGATGACGTTGCTACAGATGCAGCTAAGCAGGAGAAATTCTTGGAAGGACTGAATGATGAGTTGAGTATGCAGTTGATGGTAGCCACCTTCAACAACTACCAGGAGTTGGTAGATCGTGCTCTTATGATTGAAGGGAAGCAGCAGCAAATTGAGAACCGCAAGAGGAAGTATGGACAAGGGAAGTATAATTCAGGAGCTCAGCAGAAGCCTCGTTTTACCCCTAGACCGGGAGGACATTTTCAGCATACCCATGGAGTAGGTAGCTCGCATAACCACAATGGCACCAAGAATGGTAATGGGAATGGAGGAAGCAATGGACAGAACCACAGCACCCCATCGACCCCAGCCAAGAAGGATTTGAGCCACGTCACTTGCTATAAGTGTTCGAAGCCAGGACATTATGCAAATGAATGTCCTGAAGGCCAAAATGGCAATGGAAGTTCTGGGAAGAAGCCGAACCCTTTCAACAGGGGACAGGTGAACCACGTTAGCGTGGAGGAGGTTGAAGCTCAGCCCGATGCAGTAATAGGTAAGTTTTTGGTTAAGTCATTTACTGCACTCGTTCTTTTTGATACTGGTGCATCGCATTCATACATCTCAAGGGGATTTGTGGATAAGTATAACCTACCAACCCAAGCCCTTAGGTCACCCATGTTAGTAACCTCGCCAGGAGCAGAGTATGTGGCAAGTCTATGGTGTGATCGGTTACCATTAAGGATTGGTAACTATGTTTTTCCCTCAGACCTAATAGTATTGGAATCTCAAGGATTGGATGTGATATTAGGCATGGATTGGTTATCAAAGTATGAAGGGAATATTGAGTGTGCTAGTAAGTCAATTTTGCTTACCACACCAGAAGGGAGAAGGATCAAGTATGTATCCCGGCATGTGCCAAAGAGGACCCAAGTAAATTGCCTAAAAGGAGTTGTGCAGGAGGAAGTACCAGTGGTAAAGGATTTTCCTGATGTATTTCCCGAAGAGTTGCCAGGCATGCCACCGGATAGAGACATTGAGTTTTTGATTGAGCTATTGCCAGGCACTGGGCCAATATCAAAGAGACCATATAGGATGCCAGCAAAGGATTTGGTGGAAATTAAGAAGCAGATTAAGGAGTTACTGGATAAGGGATATATTCGCCCAAGTTCTTCGCCTTGGGGATCACCAGTACTTTTAGTGGAGAAGAAGGATGGATCGTTAAGGATGGTTGTTGATTATCGAGGATTGAACGAAGTAACGATCAAGAACAAGTACCCACTACCAATGATCAACGATCTGTTTGATCGATTGCAAGGAGCTAAGTATTTTCCAAGATCGATTTGCGATCAGGATACCACCAGTTGAAGATTCGAGAACAGGATATTCCTAAGACAGCTTTTACCACCAGGTATGGGCTGTATGAGTATACCGTTATGTCATTTGGACTGACTAACGCACCTGCCTATTTTATGAACATGATGAACAAAGTGTTTATGGAGTTTTTGGATAAGTTCGTCGTAGTGTTCATTGATGATATCCTGGTTTATTCGAAGAATGAAGAGGAGCATAAGGAGCATTTGCGTTTGGTACTTGGAATGCTCAGAGAACAACAGTTATATGCCAAATTCAGCAAATGTGAGTTTTGGTTGAAGGAAGTAGGATTCCTTGGACACGTTATATCCGGAGAAGGTATAGCAGTAGATCCCGCTAAAGTTGAAACCGTGACCAAGTGGGAAGCCCCAACTACCGTTGGAGAGATCCGGAGTTTTCTTGGACTCGCAGGATACTACCGGAGATTTATTGAGAATTTCTCAAAGATTGCGAAACCTATGACGGAGTTGTTGAAGAAGGATACTAAGTTCAAATGGACCAAGGAGTGTGAGGCAAGTTTCCAGGAGTTGAAGAAACGTTTGGTTACCTCACTAGTGTTGATTTTGCCAGATCAAACCAAGGATTATGAGGTGTATTGCGACGCTTCACGTCGAGGACTTGGAGCAGTGCTTATGCAGGAAGGGAGAGTTGTTTCGTATGCTTCACGACAACTGAAGCCCCATGAATTGAATTATTCTACGCATGATTTGGAGTTAGCAGCCGTAGTGCATGCATTGAAGACATGGAGACATTTCCTCATTGGAAATCATTGTGAGGTGTACACGGATCACAAGAGTTTGAAGTACATTTTCACGCAGAAGGAGTTGAATCTCAGACAAAGGAGATGGTTGGAGCTTATCAAGGATTATGATATGAAATTGCATTATCATCCCGGGAAGGCTAATGTAGTAGCTGATGCATTAAGCCGCAAGAGCCATGTCAATACGTTAATGACGGGAGAAATACCCAAGGAGTTAGCAGAAAATCTTCGTGAACTATGTGTGGAGATAGTTCCGAGAGGCTATGTAGCAGCATTGGAGATTCAGTCAACATTGATGGACAAAATCAGAGAAGCTCAGAAAACTGACAAAGAGATTGTCGCTATAAAGGAGAAACTGAGCAAAGGAAAAGCTAAAGGATTTCGTGAGGATGAGCACGACACCCTATGGTTTGAAGACCGTGTTTACGTGCCCAATGACCCGGAGATCAGGAAGTTGATTCTGCAAGATGCACATGATTCACCGTATTCGATTCACCCAGGAAATACCAAGATGTATTTGGATTTGAAGGATATTTTCTGGTGGACCGGAATGAAGAAGGATATTGCGGAGTATGTAGCAGTTTGTGACGTATGTCAGAGAGTAAAGGCAGAGCATCAGAAGCCAGCAGGATTGTTGCAACCATTGCCGATACCCGAATGGAAGTGGGATAAGCTAGGCATGGATTTTATCACGGGATTACCAAGGACTCGTTCAGGCTATGACTCGATTTGGGTTGTAGTTGATCGATTGACGAAGGTAGCTCATTTCATCCCAGGAAAGACCACTTACACCAGTGCTAAGTTGGCAAAGATATACATGACCAGGATCGTATGTTTGCATGGAGTTCCGAGGAGCATCGTATCAGATAGAGGAACCCAGTTTACCTCAAAGTTCTGGAAGCAGTTGCATGAGACTTTGGGTACTAGGCTGGAATTTAGTACAGCTTTTCATCCGCAGACAGATGGACAGACTGAGAGAGTCAATCAGATTTTGGAGGATATGCTGAGAGCTTGTGCGCTAGATTATGGATCTAGTTGGGACGATAATTTGCCATATGCAGAGTTTTCTTACAATAATAGCTATCAGACCAGTTTGAAGATGGCACCTTTCGAAGCTTTGTACGGAAGGAGGTGCAGGACACCGTTGTCATGGGACGAAGTTGGAGACCGCCAGTTGTTTGGACCAGATCTGATTAAGGAGTCTGAACAGAAGGTGAAGTTGATTCGCGATAGGCTCAAGGTAGCCCAGTCCAGGCAGAAGAGCTACGCAGATTCTAAACGCAAGGAGACAGTTTACGAAGTTGGAGATAGAGCTTATCTTCGAGTATCCCCCCTTCGAGGGATTAAGCGTTTTGGAGTTAAGGGGAAGTTAGCGCCACGATTTGTAGGACCATATCGAGTTTTGGAGCATATGGGAGAAGTGGCCTACAAGTTGGAATTGCCAGAAGGATTGACAGGAGTTCATGATGTGTTCCACGTTTCTCAAATGAAGAAGTGTCACGCGGAGATGACTGACATACCCTTGAGAGACACAGTGCCATTAGAAGCAATTCAGTTGGATAATAATTTAACCTATGAGGAGAAACCAGTCAAGATTCTCGAGTTTGCCAGCCGAGTTATCATAGCAAGGTTATCAAGTTTTGCAAAGTTCAGTGGAGCCACCGCACGGAGGATGAAGCCACCTGGGAGCGAGAGGAAGATTTGCTCAAAGACCACCCTCACCTATTTTCTAGCCAACCCGAATCTCGAGGGCGAGATTCATCTTAAGGGGGGTAGGTTTGCAACATCCCAAATTTTCAATTTGGAATGTTATACATTAGGTCATCATGCATATCATATTTTATTTTGCTTTTGGTTTTGATCCTGGAAAATCCTAAGCAACTCAAGGACCCACGGAGAGAGTTGGGGATTTCGTTATTTACGTATTTGAGTTTTCTCAAATTATGTAAACAGGATCATTTGATTTTATTTATTTTATCATCAATTATTTCTATTACAAAAATATAAGAGAGGGAATAAAATGACTTTCCCAAAATATAGAAATATTGAGGATTTAATAAAAAAATCAAATAAGATTTATTTCGGAGTTTTTCGGTATTTTTATTTGAATTTAGGAAAAATGCGCGTTTTTCAAAGTTGTAGTTTGGGCCCAGATAAATGTTTACTTTATCGGGCTTGATTTTAGGAACCCGGCAAAATTTATTTCGTGATTTTTGGAGTCCGTTTAGTATTTCTTTTTATTTTTCTTCCGAGCGGATTTATATATAAAAAAATGGAACCGACTCCGGGCCGTACCCGGCCAGGAAACCTCCGCCCGGGGGCCTTTAAATAGCGCCCGAGGCCCGCGAGAGAGAGCCAGCCCGCCACCACCGAAACCCTAGCCTCCGCCCTAGCCAGCCGCCGCCGCCGCCGCCGGAGAGCGCGCCTTTCGAGGTTCGCCGCCGCCTCGTTTTTCCGTGCAGTTTTTTTTAAAAAAAAATATGTTCGTCGTTTTTCTTTTTCATCGGATTTTCCGTGGTTATTTTCTGATCGCGATTTCTGATCCAATTTTCGTTTTAGTATCACTTTTCGCTCGTTTATCGGAATCAGGCGATTGAAGCGCCTGGAGTTTCATCTCGAAACCCTCTTTCCGAATAATCAACTTAAACAAGTTTTTGCTACTGTAAAATTTGCCCTAGATTCAGATTACTAGAACGAAGTTGTTTTCTTTCGCCGTTTGATCTCTTTTGCTTCGTTCGATTTGATTCTTTTGCCAACCAGGGTTCTTAAGTTGAACTTTCTGGTTAGATCTTCTATTTGAGTTTTACCTGTGCATTAGATGAGTACTTATTGTATGCTTGTTGTTTGTCTGCGATAGAATACCCGGAGTGCGCCGCCTGTTACTTTGAATCTCTAGGTTTCGCGGATCATCAGCAAGGCAAGTAACACTTTGATCATACCTTTTCTACAACCCAGTTTTATTGCATTAGATCAATCCTCTCACATTGCATGATTAGGATCTAATTAAATTGTGGGATGGGAAGTAGATGAGGTAGTACCTATTACCTGTTTATTATCAAACCTTTGGGAGTTACTTCTACGTTTGCTTATTATGCCATGCTATGCTAGTAGACGTGGATTGGGTGAGTGATATCCATGACAGATGTGAGATTGTTAATTAATGGTTTATCTAAGGTGGCAACCTAACACACATCTGGGTGGATTGAGGCACCTGGGGTTTCCAGGACTTGCCTGTTTTCTTTGGACCGCCACCCAGGCTCAAAGGGATCATGAGATTATTCATACTAGAAACTTCCGTGTGCAGCCACAAGCCATTATGGGCTCTGGCATAGTTGACTAAGTTGTGCGAACTCTTACAGTGGTAGACTAGCAGATGTAGGGGATGTAGGTGGTACGGTCTACCCGATCGTAAGGTGCTAGCGCTTCTGAAAGACTATGTCTCGGTCATCCGTCTTCTCAAACACCCTGTAGTGCGAGAAACCAAACGGAGGCGATCGAGTCTTGTGGGGAAAAGTGCGCAAACCTCTGCAGAGTGTAATAAACTAATCATGGTTAGCCGTGTCCCCGGTTATGGACATCTTGAGTATCTAGTACCTGGATTATCATGTGAATCTCAACATGTTACTCTAAATTAATTTTGTTGGGTTTTAATGATGTTACTTAATTGGGATTGAGAATGCTGTCAACCATTCTCAATGTTTAACAACCACCATGATAGTAATTAAATTTATTCCTTTGAAGTAGGGAAAAATTGGCTTTACGCAAAAACTGTAACCATAGAGCTTTCCACCAGCCAAATATGCATATAGTATAGCTGTTGCATTCCATTACTCTCTATGTGTTACCTTGCCAGCATATTCCATGTGCTGACCCGTTTTCGGGCTGCAACGTTAATGTTGCAGACTTTTCAGACGACGATTAAGGAGTTTTAGGTCGTGGTTCTATACTCAGTGATGCCGTTGGAGTTGATGGACTCACTTATCTTCCAAGCCTTCCGCTGTTATCGTTATTAGATGGCCTTAAGCCATATTTATTGTAATAAGTTCTCTTTTGAGACACTCGATGTAATAAGTGTGTGATTGCTACTCTGCTATAAATCCTCCGAGTACTGTGTGGTGTCAGCATTACTGATCCAGGGATGACACCGGAGCACAGAGATCAGACTGTTTGAGGTCTGGTCGCTACAGAGATGGTATCAGAGCACACGCTGACTGTAGGACACGACCACTAAGCTAAAGACCTAGATCACTACTCACTCTCTTCTCTTCTGACTTCTCATCTTTTCTACTCTTTAGGATGGCGGATGCAAGGAACAAGTTCACACAACCAGATGAAGATACACCCTTTGGACGCCACTTGAAGGAAGTCACTAGATACCTGAACATAGGAGTACCAAGCTTCACGGGAACCTACAACGCCACTTTACCTGAAGAAGAGCGCTGGATGATTCAAGTTCAAGTTCCAGGAAGGACGTTCATGCCAGTCACTGAGCCCATAGAGTTTTCTTTTGATGCACCAACTTGGAGTCTAGGAAAGAGTATGGCAGCTCACATCGCCATGGGACGCATTGGAGAAGTCTACCGCAAGGATCTCAAGGATACTATCTACCAGATTTGTGGGCGCCGAGATGAACACTGGGAGATGATCAGCACCAGGAAAGATAGATCAATTGCAGCTTTTATTCAGGAGTTAAACCAGCACATTCGACGACAGGAGAATCAGATGTGCGCCGACATGATAGATCTGAAGAAGGCTAAGACTAGAATCAAGGAACTGGAGGAAGAACTCAAGGCTACACGCGAAGATTATGAAGAAGAAATTGAAGTATTGGTGGATAAGAATGCCGACCTAACAAATAAGATTGGAATATTTATGGAAGGCCCGACACCAGTAGATGAAGACGAAGAACCCAAGGAGATTAGCCCGGAGGACTACATCATCATTGACGGCACCGACTCGGAACAAGATAGTAGTGATGATGACTATGTTGATGAAGCAGGAGCAGATATCATGGAGTCTACAACCGTAGAATATTTCTAGTAGACCACCTCATCAGTAGTAGTAGTCCACCATGTAAATATAGTAGTCCGAGCACTTTTGCGATAGCTAGATCGATTGTATGTCCTTGTTTGATTGATTGAAGTGAATTGTTTGTTTTTGCCTCATGTGCATATGGGTAGTGTTTTCCCTTTAGACCCCCTCTATTCTTATATCTCGTCTTTTCTAAACCCTCAGATGCCTCCGAGACGTGACCCCGGATTTGCCTTTCCGCCGGAGCTCACCCAGTTGATCCAGCAGCAGAACACCTTGATGCAGTTGCTAGTTCAGAATCAGAATCAAGGGAACAACAACAACAACCCACCACCACCACCACCTGTTGACCACTTAGCCCGTTTTCTTAGGCTGAATCCGCCGGTGTTTTCCAGTAGCACCGAGCCGATAGTAGCATATGATTGGCTCCACAAGATAGCTAGGGAGTTGACCACAGCAGGATGCACAGATGCGGAGAAGGTTAAGTTTGCCGCACATCAGTTAGAAGGACCCGCAGCATCCTGGTGGGAGAATTTCACAGCCACCTTCCCAGTCGACACTGTCACATGGGACCAGTTTCAGCAGGCTTTTCGTACTGCCCATGTTTCAGCAGGAGCAATGGCCATGAAGAAGCGTGAGTTTCGTAACTTGCGCCAAGGAGGACGGACAGTTGGCCAGTATGTGGAGGAGTTTAGTAAGCTAGCACGTTATGCCCCAGATGACGTTGCTACGGATGCAGCTAAGCAGGAGAAATTCCTGGAAGGACTGAATGATGAGTTGAGTATGCAGTTGATGGTAGCCACCTTCAACAACTACCAGGAGTTGGTAGATCGTGCTCTTATGATTGAAGGGAAGCAGCAGCAAATTGAGAACCGCAAGAGGAAGTATGGACAAGGAAAGTATAATTCAGGAGCTCAGCAGAAGCCACGTTTTACCCCTAGACCGGGAGGACATTTTCAGCATACCCATGGAGTAGGTAGCTCGCACAATCACAATGGCACCAAGAATGGTAATGGGAATGGAGGAAGCAATGGACAGAACCGCAACACCCCATCAACCCCAGCCAAGAAGGACTTGAGCCACGTCACTTGCTATAAGTGTTCGAAGCCAGGACATTATGCAAATGAATGTCCTGAAGGCCAAAATGGCAATGGAAGTTCTGGGAAGAAGCCGAACCCTTTCAACAGGGGACAGGTGAACCACGTTAGCGTGGAGGAGGTTGAAGCTCAGCCCGATGCAGTAATAGGTAAGTTTTTGGTTAAGTCATTTACTGCACTCGTTCTTTTTGATACTGGTGCATCGCATTCATACATCTCAAGGGGATTTGTGGATAAGTATAACCTACCAACCCAAGCCCTTAGGTCACCCATGTTAGTAACCTCGCCAGGAGCAGAGTATGTGGCTAGTCTATGGTGTGATCGGTTACCATTAAGGATTGGTAACTATGTTTTTCCCTCAGACCTAATAGTATTGGAATCTCAAGGATTGGATGTGATATTAGGCATGGATTGGTTATCAAAGTATGAAGGGAATATTGAGTGTGCTAGTAAGTCAATTTTGCTTACCACACCAGAAGGGAGAAGGATCAAGTATGTATCCCGGCATGTGCCAAAGAGGACACAAGTAAATTGCCTATCAGGAGTTGTGCAGGAGGAAGTACCAGTGGTAAAGGATTTTCCTGATGTATTTCCCGAAGAGTTGCCAGGCATGCCACCGGATAGAGACATTGAGTTTTTGATTGAGCTATTGCCAGGCACTGGGCCAATATCAAAGAGACCATATAGGATGCCAGCAAAAGATTTGGTGGAAATTAAGAAGCAGATTAAGGAGTTACTGGATAAGGGATATATTCGCCCAAGTTCTTCGCCTTGGGGATCACCAGTACTTCTAGTGGAGAAGAAGGATGGATCGTTAAGGATGGTTGTTGATTATCGAGGATTGAACGAAGTAACGATCAAGAACAAGTACCCACTACCAATGATCAATGATCTGTTTGATCGATTGCAAGGAGCTAAAGTGTTTTCCAAGATCGATTTGCGATCAGGATACCACCAGTTGAAGATTCGAGAACAGGATATTCCTAAGACAGCTTTTACCACCAGGTATGGGCTGTATGAGTATACCGTTATGTCATTTGGACTGACTAACGCGCCTGCCTATTTTATGAACATGATGAACAAAGTGTTTATGGAGTTTTTGGATAAGTTCGTCGTAGTGTTCATTGATGATATCCTGGTTTATTCGAAGAATGAAGAGGAGCATAAGGAGCATTTGCGTTTGGTACTTGGAAAGCTCAGAGAACATCAGTTATATGCCAAGTTCAGCAAATGTGAGTTTTGGTTGAAGGAAGTAGGATTCCTCGGACACGTTATATCTGGAGAAGGTATAGCAGTAGATCCCGCTAAAGTTGAAACCGTGACCAAGTGGGAAGCACCAACAACAGTTGGAGAGATCCGGAGTTTTCTTGGACTCGCAGGATACTACCGGAGATTTATTGAGAATTTCTCAAAGATTGCGAAAGCCTATGACGGAGTTGTTGAAGAAGGATACTAAGTTCAAATGGACTGAGGAGTGTGAGGCAAGTTTCCAGGAGTTGAAGAAACGTTTGGTTACCTCACCAGTGTTGATTTTGCCAGATCAAACCAAGGATTATGAGGTGTATTGCGACGCTTCACGTCGAGGACTTGGAGCAGTGCTTATGCAGGAAGGGAGAGTTGTTTCGTATGCTTCACGACAACTGAAGCCTCACGAATTGAATTATGCCACGCATGATTTGGAGTTAGCAGCCGTAGTGCATGCATTGAAGACATGGAGACATTTCCTCATTGGAAATCATTGTGAGGTGTACACGGATCACAAGAGTTTGAAGTACATTTTCACGCAGAAGGAGTTGAACCTCAGACAAAGGAGATGGTTGGAGCTTATCAAGGATTATGATATGAAATTGCATTATCATCCCGGGAAGGCTAATGTAGTAGCTGATGCATTAAGCCGCAAGAGCCATGTCAATACGTTAATGACGGGAGAAATACCCAAGGAGTTAGCAGAAAATCTTCGTGAACTATGTTTGGAAATAGTTCCGAGAGGCTATGTAGCAGCATTGGAAATTCAGTCAACTTTGATGGATAGAATCAGAGAAGCTCAGAAAACTGACAAGGAGATTGCCTCTATAAAGGAGAAACTGAGCAAGGAAAAGCTAAAGGATTTCGTGAGGATGAGCACGACACCCTATGGTTTGAAGACCGTGTTTATGTACCCAATGACCCGGAGATCAGAAAGTTGATTCTGCAAGAGGCACATGATTCACCGTATTCGATTCACCCAGGAAATACCAAGATGTATTTGGATTTGAAGGATATTTTCTGGTGGACCGGAATGAAGAAGGATATTGCGGAGTATGTAGCAGTTTGTGACGTATGTCAGAGAGTAAAGGCAGAGCATCAGAAGCCAGCAGGATTGTTGCAACCATTGCCGATACCCGAATGGAAGTGGGATAAGCTAGGCATGGATTTTATCACGGGATTACCAAGGACTCGTTCAGGCTATGACTCGATTTGGGTTGTAGTTGATCGATTGACGAAGGTAGCTCATTTCATCCCAGTAAAGACCACTTACACCAGTGCTAAGTTGGCAAAGATATACATGACCAGGATCGTATGTTTGCATGGAGTTCCGAGGAGCATCGTATCAGATAGAGGAACCCAGTTTACCTCAAAGTTCTGGAAGCAGTTGCATGAGACTTTGGGTACTAGGCTAGAATTTAGTACAGCTTTTCATCCGCAGACAGATGGACAGACTGAGAGAGTCAATCAGATTTTGGAGGATATGCTGAGAGCTTGTGCGCTAGATTATGGATCTAGTTGGGACGATAATTTGCCATATGCAGAGTTCTCTTACAATAATAGCTATCAGACCAGTTTGAAGATGGCCCCTTTCGAAGCTTTGTACGGAAGGAGGTGCAGGACACCGTTGTCATGGGACGAAGTTGGAGACCGCCAGTTGTTTGGACCAGATCTGATTAAGGAGTCTGAACAGAAGGTGAAGTTGATTCGCGATAGGCTCAAGGTAGCCCAGTCCAGGCAGAAGAGCTACGCAGATTCTAAACGCAAGGAGACAGTTTACGAAGTCGGAGACAGAGCTTATCTTCGAGTATCCCCACTTCGAGGGATTAAGCGCTTTGGAGTTAAGGGGAAGTTAGCGCCACGATTTGTAGGCCATATCGAGTTTTGGAGCGTATGGGAGAAGTGGCCTACAAGTTGGAATTGCCAGAAGGATTGACAGGAGTTCATGATGTGTTCCACGTTTCCTAGTTGAAGAAGTGTCACACGGAGATGGTTGACGTACCATTAAGAGATACAGTGCCTTTGGAAACAATTCAGCTGGATAACAATTTGACCTATGAGGAGAAACCAGTCAAGATTCTCGAGTTTGCCAGCCGAGTTACTCGCAGCAAGGTTATCAAGTTTTGCAAAGTTCAGTGGAGCCACCACACGGAGGATGAAGCCACCTGGGAGCGAGAGGAAGATTTGCTCAAAGACCACCCTCACCTATTTTCTAGCCAACCCGAATCTCGAGGGCGAGATTCATCTTAAGGGGGGTAGGTTTGTAACATCCCAAATTTTCAATTTGGAATGTTATACATTAGATCATCATGCATATCATATTTTATTGTGCTTTTGGTTTTGATCCTAGAAAATCCTAAGCAACTCAAGGACCCATGGAGAGAGTTGGGGATTTCGTTATTTACATATTTGAGTTTTCTCAAATTATGTAAACAGGATCATTTGATTTTATTTATTTTATCATCAATTATTTCTATTACAAAAATATGAGAGAGGGAATAAAATGACTTTCCCAAAATATAGAAATATTGAGGATTTAATAAAAAAATCAAATAAGATTTATTTCGAAGTTCTTCGGTATTTTTATTTCAATTTAGGAAAAATGTGCGTTTTTCAAAGTTGTAGTTTGGGCCCAGATAAATGTTCACTTTATCGGGCTTGATTTTAGAAACCCGGCAAAATTTATTTCGTGATTTTTGGAGTCCGTTTAGTATTTCTTTTTATTTTTCTTCCGAGCGGAATTATTAAAAAAGCAACGGAACCGACTATGGGCCGTACTCGGCCAGGACTCCCGCCCGGGGCCTTTAAATAGCGCCCGAGGCCCGCGAGAGAGAGCCAGCCGCCACCACCGAAACCCCCCCTAGCCCCGCCCGGCCGCCGCCGCCGGGAGCGTGCGCCTTTCGAGGTTCGCCGCCGCCTCATTTTCCGTGCAGTTTTTTTTTTAAAAAAAATCTGTTCGTCGTTTTCTTTTCGTCGGATTTTTCCGCGGTTATTTTCTGATCGCGATTTCTGATCCGATTTTCGTTTAGTATAACTTTTCGCTCGTTTATCGGAATCAGGCGATTCAAGCGCCTGGAGTTTTCGTCTCGAAACCCTCTTTCCGAATAATCAACTTAAACAAGTTTTTGCTACTGTATAATTTGCCCTAGATTCAGATTACTAGAACGAAGTTGTTTTCTTTCGCCGTTTGATCTTTTTTGCTTCGTTCGATTTGATTCTTTTGCCAACCAGGGTTCTTAAGTTGAACTTTCATGTTAGATCTTCTATTTGAGTTTTACCTGTGCATTAGATGAGTACTTATTGTATGCTTGTTGTTTGTCTGCGATAGAATACTCGGAGTGCGCCGCCTGTTTTGTTGAATCTCTAGGTTACGCGGATCATCAGCAAGGCAAGTAACACTTTGATCATACCTTTTCTACAACCCAGTTTTATTGCATTAGATCAATCCTCACACATTTCATGATTAGGATCTAATTAAATTGTGGGATGGGAAGTAGATGAGGTAGTACCTATTACCTATTTATTATCAAACCTTTGGGAGTTACTTCTACGTTTGCTTGTTATGCCATGCTATGCTAGTAGACGTGGATTGGGTGAGTGATATCCATGACAGATGTGAGATTGTTAATTAAGGGTTTATCTAAGGTGGCAACCTAACACACATCTGGGTGGATTGGGGCACCTGGGGTTTCCAGGACTTGCCTGTTTTCTTGGACCGCCACCCAGGCTCAAAGGGATCATGAGATTATTCATACTAGAAACTTCCGTGTGCAGCCACAAGCCATTATGGGCTCTGGCATAGTTGACTAAGTTGTGCGAACTCTTACAGTGGTAGACTAGCAGATGTAGGGGTTGTAGGTGGTACGGTCTACCCTATCGTAAGGTGCTAGCGCTTCTGAAAGACTATGTCTCGGTCATCCGTCTTCTCAAACACCATGTAGTGCGAGAAACCAAACGAAGGCGATCGAGTCTTGTGGGGAAAAGTGCGCAAACCTCTGCAGAGTGTAACAAACTAATAATGGTTAGCCGTGTCCCTGGTTATGGACAAATCTTGAGTATCTAGTACCTGGATTATCATGTGAATCTCAACATGTTACTCTAAATTAATTTTGATGGGTTTTAATGATGTTACTTAATTGGGATTGAGAATGCTGTCAACCATTCTCAATGTTTCACAACCACCATGATAGTAATTAAATTTATTCCTTTGAAGTAGGGAAAAATTGTAATAAGTTCTCTTTTGAGACACTCGATGTAATAAGTGTGTGATTGCTACTCTGCTATAAATCCTCTGAGTACTGTGTGGTGTCAGCATTACTGATCCAGGGATGACACCGGAGCACAGAGATCAGACTGTTTGAGGTCTGGTCGCTACAGGAAGGCATCCCCTCTTTCGTCTTCGTTCATCGGTAACTTTACTTGGAGCTATATTTTTATTCACCACATGATATGTGTTCTGCTTGGAGGGTCAATTTATTTTGTTAAGAATTGCTTGATGTTATTTATAACAATGTTTTGCATCTTTTATTTCAATAAAAGTGGTACTGATAGCCTTTACTATGCCTATTTTAGAAGTCCACATGTTGCTGTTTGAAAATAGAAAGTTTACCGCTGTTGCAATAATTCCCTAGAAAAGTCAGAATGTGATACAATGTTGAAACCTTTTGCATATTAAGATCTGATAAGTTTACTACTGTGTGAATTTTCTTTCATAATTTTTGGAGCTAGGGAAGTATGGATGTTGCTGCATTCTTTACAGACTGTCCTGTTTAGGCAGATTGCTGTTATGTTTGCATTGTTTGCATATGTTTGCTTCTTTAATGATTCTATTTGAGGATAGGACTATTAAATATGCAGAGGCATTTAGTATGCAATGTTTAATAATAATTTTAGTGATTTGCTACAGTAGAGTATGATAAGGTTTTTGCAATGGTTTATACTAACTTATCTCACGAGTCCTTGTTGAGTTCTGTGTGGATGAAGCTTTTGAGATTTAGGGAGACTGTGATATGAGAGGAATTAAGGAGACACAAAAGCTCAAGCTTGGGGATGCCCAAGGCACCCCAAGATAATATTTCAAGAAGTCTCAAGCGTCTAAGCTTGGGGATGCCCCGGTTGGCATCCCACCTTTCTTCTTCAACAACTATCGGTTAGTTTTGGTTGATCCTAAGTTTTTGCTTCTTCACATGATGTTTGCTATTCTTAGAATGCCAATTTATTTTTCTTTGCTTGTTGTTTGATTAAACTACCAAGATCCGAAATTATTAAATGAGAGAGAGTCTTCACATAGTTGCATAATTATTCGACTACTCATTGATCTTCACTTATATCTTTCGGAGTAGTTTGTCATTTGCTCTAGTGCTTCACTTATATCTTTTAGAGCATGGTGGTAGTTTTATTTTGAAGAAATAGATGAACTCTCATGCTTCACTTAGATTATTTTGAGAGTCTTTAATAGCATGGTAATTTGCTTAAAATTCTAATATGCCAGGTATTCAATATTAATAAAAAATTCTTATGAGTGTGTTGAATACTAAGAGAAGTTTGATGATTGATGATTGTTTTGAGATATGGAGGTAATAATATCAAGCTCATGCTAGTTGAGTAGTTGTGAATTTGAGGAATACTTGTGTTGAAGTTTGCAAGTCCCGTAGCATGCACGTATGGTAAACGTTATGTAACAATTTTGAAGCATGAGTTGTTATTTGATTGTCCTCCTTATGAGTGGCGGTCGGGGACGAGCGATGGTCTTTTCCTAGAAATCTATCCCCCTAGGAGCATGCGCGTAGTACCGAGGTTTTTGATGACTTTTAGATTTTTGCAATAAGTATGTGAGTTCTTTACGACTAATGTTTAGGCTTCCAAACCTGACCTGATGGCCAGGGGTGTAGCTTTCGATCTGCTCAAGGTGGCCAAGCGAATTGGCTCACTTTTTTTGTCATTCATGGATTGCAGAAACTTTTTTACTTTGATGTGATGCTAATTGACCAATTTTCCATGGCAGTTTTTCGAAATTATAGTTGATGGCAAGTCAAAATATGTTTTTGCCATGTAAACACAAAATATGTTGCCATGTCACCTCAACTTTTGCAGCCATCCAAGATCTAAATTATTTCTTGCCATGGCAAGACCAAGACATCATAATATATTGACATGGAAACACAAAGTATGTTGCCATGTCAAAATCATGTTTTCATTGCCATGGCATGAAAACATAATATGTTTTGCCATATTTCTGAAGCCGCCAGTACTATTTTTCCATGGAAATTTATAGATATTGTTTTCAATTAACCTTGGAAATTCTTTTGTAAAAATGCCATGGCAATTTTTATAAATTTGACATGGCAATTTTCTGAAATTTGTGTTAGCTAGAACATGCAACCTGTTTGATTTTTGTGTTTTTTGTATTGTTTCAGCAATCACAATTTGGAAAACAACTTTGTTCTACAACATGGAAAGAGTGTATGTCAGTAGCTTTCCAATCAGCTCATCTTTTTTTTGAGACAAAGCTCATCTCTTTTCTTGTGCTTGTATGCATGACAGGAGCTTCTTCAACCAAACAAGTTGGCTGTGCTCAATATACTTGCATGAATTCACATTCTTTTATGATACCATTTGTGCTTATTAAATAGTTTCACCATGGCAAAAAATAGAGTGAATATTGTTATGGCAAATCCAAAGTAAAATTTTCCATGTGCATAAAAGTATTTTTGCCATGGAAGAATATAGTAAATTTTGGCATGGAAAATTAAACTAAAACAAGCCATGTGAATAAAAGTATTTTTTTGCCATGGAAGAAATAGAGTATATTTTTCCAAGGCAAATTAAACTAAAATTTGCCATGTGAACAAAAGTATTTTTTTTGCCAGGGAAAAATAGAGTAAATTTTGCCATGGCAAATTTAACTAAAATCATGTGAATAAAAGTATTTCTTTGCTATTTTTGCCATGTGAATAAAAGTATTTCTTTGCTATTTTTGCCAAGTGAATAACAGTATTATTTTGCCATGGAAAATGCAAAAATAGAGTAAAATTTGCCATGTGAATAAAAGTATTTTTGCGATGGCAGAAATAGAGTAATTGTTGCCATGGAAAATTAAACTTAAAGTTGTCATGTGAATAAAACCATTTTTTGCCATGGAAAATTAAACTAAAGTTTCCCATGTGAACAAAAGTATTTTTGGCAAGGCAAAAATAAAATAATTTTTGCCATGGCAAATTGAACTAGAAGTTGCCATGTGAATAAAAATAATATTTGCCATGGCAAACATAGAGTAAATTTTGGCATGACAAATTAAACTAAAATTTGCCATGGCAATTTTTTCATTTTTGATTTGCGAGTCTGTGTGCAATTGCTAGCTTTTTAATAATCCCTGGGGTCTTTGTGGGTTTTTGTGTCCGTACGTTGGGCCTTTTGTTGGCCCATTTTCTATAACCCGGATGTATCGACAAGGTTGCTCGTGAAGGGATTTAACAAAAAAAAGCTTTCTCGCGAAGGAGGTGTTCGGGCTGGAGCGTTTCCGCACCGAACGACTCTGTTCGATAGATCGCCCTCTCAGATGGAACGTTTTGTTCGGTCTGCCACCTGTCTAGACCGAACGTTGGGTCCTTCTCGAGGTCCTAAATTTATTATAGTTGTTCCCATTGGTCCCATCCATCCACAACCGCCTCTCCTCTAGTCCTCTCCGCGGCTGCTAGGGTTTGCTCTCCTCTAGTCCTCTCCGCAGCTGTTTACCTTCCGGCGTCGGGCTCGTCGCCGTCTGGTAAGTGCTTGTCCTCGTACTTTTTTTGTCTCTGTTGTTTCGCCCTCCCAATCGACTGTTTCAAGTAGCTGATTTTTCATATAAAAAACTTTTTCATCTGAGTTAGTATGCAAAAGTTATGCCCCTTTTTACAAATTTCAGAGAGATTTTGCAAATAAAGTCAAAATTCACATTTGCAAATTCTCCCAACAACTAGACCACATATCACATGAGAAACTTATTTTCTTTTATTTTTTTGACATTTCCATTATTTTCTTTTATTTTTTTAAAAACTGAAAAGGCGATCCACAGGGGGGGTAGAGTTTGAAAATGGTACCTTTAGTACCGGTTCGTGGCACGAACCGGGACTAAAGGTCTCAACCACATTAGTCCCAGTTCGTGCCTCAAACCGGGACTAAAGGTCTAATCTTTACACCCGGTTTGAGGCACGAACCGGGACTAAAGGTCATCGCACCCTTTAGTCCCGGTTCATGTCTTAAACCGGGACTAAAGGGCCTGAGTGAACCGGGACTAATGCCTTAGCCGCACGAACCGGGACCAATGCTCACATTAGTCCCGGTTCTAGACTGAACCGGGACTAATGGGCTGAGCCGGCCTGGACCATAGCCCTGTTTTCTACTAGTGATCTCCATCATTTGGAGTGTCCACCATATATATGTCATATGACGAGGTGGCCTTCCAGCGCCCTACAGGTGCTGGTTCTTGTTCATCTCCTGCATCGTCGTCCATGCCATTGATGTCTTCGGAGTCGAAGTCAAGCATGTCGGTTAAGTCGTCGACAGTGGCTACGAAGTGGGTGGTGGGTGGGTTTTGAATTTCCTCATCGTCCGTATCCCAACCTTGCTGACCATAGTCCGGCTAGGGCTCTCCTGATAAAGAGAGAGACTTTAGAGAATTAAGGATGTCGCCAAAGGGCGAGTGCTGAAAGATGTCCGCGTTAGTGAACTCCATTATCGGCGCCCAATCGGATTCGATTGGCAGGGGCGTGGGGGTCTCGGAGTTCAGAGAGGAATCCGGCTCCTCGGAGTCACAGGCCATGCGGAGTGCGGGGCTGGAGTTCGGCTCGATCGCCTCTGAGATTGCAGCCCCTGAGGCAGCGTCCAACCGCTGATCCTCGATCGGCGTAGTAGGCTCCGAATCAATGGTCGGAACCGATGCGTGTGCGGCCTCCAAGGCGCTATTCGGCGGCAGAGCTATATCATGCCCACCGAGACAGTGCGGCGCGCTTGGCTATGGCTCGAATCCGTCGAAGATCAAGTCCCCGCGGATGTCAGCCGTGTAGTTTAGGCTTCCAAACCTGACCTGATGGCTAGGGGCGTAGCTTTCGATCTTCTCAAGGTGTCCAAGCGCATTGGCTCACTTTTTTTGTCATTCATGGATTGCAGAAACTTTTTTACTTTGATGTGATGCTAATTGACCAATTGTCCATGGCAGTTTTTCGAAATTATAGTTGATGGCAAGTCAAAATGTGTTTTTGCCATGTAAACACAAAATATGTTGCCATGTCGACTCAACTTTTGCAGCCATCCAAGATCTAAATTATTTCTTGCCATGGCAAAACCAAGACATCATAATATATTGCCATGGAAACACAAAGTATGTTGCCATGTCAAAATCATGTTTTCATTGCCATGGCATGAAAACATAATATGTTTTGCCATATTTCTGAAGCCGCCAGTACTATTTTTCCATGGCAATTTATACATATTGTTTTCAATTAACCTTGGAAATTCTTTTGTAAAAATGCCATGGCAATTTTTATAAATTTGACATGGCAATTTTCTGAAATTTGTGTTAGCTAGAACATGCAGCCTGTTTGATTTTTGTGTTTTTTGTATTGTTTCAGCAATCACAATTTGGAAAACAACTTTGTTCTACAACAAGGAAAGAGTGTATGTCAGTAGCTTTCCAATCAGCTCATCTTTTTTTTTGAGACAAAGCTCATCTTTTTTCTTGTGCTTGTATGCATGACAGGAGCTTCTTCAACCAAACAAGTTGGCTATGCTCAATATACTTGCATGAATTCACATTCTTTTATGATACCATCTGTGCTTATTAAATAGTTTCACCATGGCAAAAAATAGAGTGAATATTGTCATGGCAAATCCAAAGTAAAATTTGCCATGTGCATAAAAGTATTTTTGCCATGGAAGAATATAGTAAATTTTGGCATGGCAAATTAAACTAAAACAAGCCATGTGAATAAAAGTATTTTTTTGCCATGGAAGAAATAGAGTATATTATTCCAGGGGGCAAATTAAACTAAAATTTGCCATGTGAACAAAAGTATTTTTTTGCCAGGGAAAAATAGAGTAAATTTTGCCATGGCAAATTTAACTAAAATCATGTGAATAAATGTATTTCTTTGCTATTTTTGCCATGTGAATAAAAGTATTTCTTTGCTATTTTTGCCAAGTGAATAAAAGTATTATTTTGCCATGGAAAATGCAAAAATTGTGTAAAATTTGCCATGTGAATAAAAGTATTTTTGCGATGGCAGAAATAGAGTAATTGTTGCCATGGAAAATTAAACTTAAAGTTGTCATGTGAATAAAAGCATTTTTTGCCATGGAAAATTAAACTAAAGTTTCCCATGTGAACAAAAGTATTTTTGGCAAGGCAAGAATAAAATAATTTTTGCCATGGCAATAAACTAGAAGTTGCCATGTGAATAAAAATAATATTTGCCATGGCAAACATAGAGTAAATTTTGGCATGACAAATTAAACTAAAATTTGCCATGGCAATTTTTTCATTTTTGATTTGCCAGTCTGTGTGCAATTGCCAGCTTTTTAATAATCCCTGGGGTCTTTGTGGGTTTTTGTGTCCGTACATTGGGCCTTTTGTTGGCCCATTTTCTTTAACCCAGATGTATCGACAAGGTTGCTCGTGAAGGGATTTAACAAAAAAAGCTTTCTCGCGAAGGAGGTGTTCGGGCTGGAGCGTTTCCGCACCGAACGACTCTGTTCGATAGATCGCCCTCTCAGGTGGAATGTTTTGTTCGGTCTGCCACCTGTCCAGACCGAACGTTGGGTCCTTCTCGAGGTCCTAAATTTATTATAGTTGTTCCCATCGGTCCCATCCATCCACAGCCGCCTCTCCTCAAGTCCTCTCCGCGGCCGCTAGGGTTTGCTCTCCTCTAGTCCTCTCCGCAGCTGTTTACCTTCTGGCGTCGGGCTCGTCGCCGTCTGGTAAGTGCTTCTCCTCGTACTTTTTCTGTCTCTGCTGTTTCGTCCTCCCAATCGACTGTTTCAAGTAGATGATTTTTCATATAAAAAACTTTTTCATCCGAGTTAGTATGCAAAAGTTATGCCCATTTTTACAAATTTCAGAGAGATTTTGCAAATAAAGTCAAAATTGACATTTGCAAATTTTCCCAACAACTAGACCACATATCACATGAGAAACTTATTTTCTTTTATTTTTTTGACATTTCCATTATTTTCTTTTATTTTTTTTA